>NC_059197.1:52400878-52700878 GCF_020615455.1 Coregonus clupeaformis | reverse complement strand
GGTGGCACATGTATTGGCCAATTAGCTCATGTAGTGTCATTTTGAATGGCAGTGTTTTGAAATGGCAAACATGTGACTTTATGTCAGATTGTTGTGTCTTATGCAGAGAACCATGTGCAGTGCATTTAAAAAGTGTCATTTTGAATTGCAAAATGTGTGTAAAGCAGAAAATGTGTTTACACTTTTGGAGACTTGAGAACAGTTTTCACTCTCTGTGTGTAAGTTTAAATAATTGTGCTGTGCATGTCATTTTAGTGTGTTAGCAATTGGAAAAAAATGTAAGGTTAGGGTTAGGATAAGGGTTAAGGTTAGGGTTAGGGTTAGTAGATAGTCTGTAGAGCATCAACAGATGGACAATCCAAATAAAGTCATACCTTATTTTGTATTTAGACTGGTTATAATGTTAACATGCTGTAGTGAGAAGAATGCAGTGCCTTCTGATGCATTCTGGTTCTATATCCTAGATTGTAAGGTTCATTACTGTAGGCTTCCTGCATCTAACGATGACCTTGATTCTCCATTTACTGGCTGACATGCTTGGCGCATACATAATGTCCAGGGGGTTGGGAAAAAACACAAACAGGGGATTCACGAGAGAGACCCGAGACAAGAGGATGAAACGAATGCGCTAAAATAAATCAAAACTGCATCTTACCGTGCCGTGTTAACGAAATAAATGTCTGCAGGCTTTACATAAGGAAGCTCAACAGGGAAACGGTAAAGTCAAACAAAATGGGATTTTGACCGACAGCAGACTTTGTATACAGTCTGTCCCTCCAGGTGAAACGACACAGGAGCGTGTGTGTGTGTGTGTGTGTGTGTGTGTGTGTGTGTGCGTGCGTGTGTGTGTCAGGGGTTTGTCCTTAGTGTTGAAGAGGTGAACACATGTACTACTACCAAGATGAATTACTACACATTGGTATAATAATCATATCTTAATGAAGTTGACCAACAACTCTATCAAATCTACTATGACTGACACGTTACACTAACTTCCATTCAATCAACTCAGTCAATTTCAGGACAGGATTGAAATTCAAATAATTACAGAGAAATCGATCGAACACTTTCACTCTCAGACAGTTTTTCAGTTACTGAAAAAATAAACCATAAAAATCTCTAGGGTTACCGGTGCCATCTGAAGAATAATAAATATCAATATACATCACCGCCAGAGAAAAGGGATGATTGGAGCACTGAGGGGGTATAATAATGAATCTATTTCAGATAAAGTTCACTCTGACAATTAAAGATGGGTAGATTACAATAAAGGTCAGATATCAGGACAGTACAGCAGTCTGGGGAGGCATCGAGCTCCTCTAACCAACACGCCTGTCTGACATTATCAACACGTACTCTCTGACTGATCATATCCACCTTTAATGTTCAATACTACTGCTGGACGGTCAGATAAACAGGAGCATATTTTGGTTTTACGAGACCAGGCACCTGAAACTTTTGTCCTGTATTTGATGGTTGATTGGTGATGGCTTTCACTGACATCACAGCATCTTAAATATTTGCATGGTTTACATGTGTATTGGAAAAAAGTGTGGACACAAGCATTCATCCATGTCGAGGACATTTATTATTGACAATGTATTAATGATTGGACATTTAGATACCAGGATCCATGTCACGATCGTTACATGAAGACTCGGACCAAGGCGCAGCGTGATAAGCGTACATTTTATTGAACGTACTTAACACGAACAAAACAACAAACCAAACGATACGTGAAGTCCTAGGTTATACACACCAAACTAAACGGAACAAGATCCCACAATAAACTAGTGAAAACAGGCTGCCTAAGTATGGTCCCCAAACAGAGACAACGAGCTACAGCTGTCTCTGATTGGGAACCACCCTGGCCAACATAGATATAAACGATCTAGAACAAAAGCATAGAAAATGTAACAGCAACTCCACACCCTGGCTCAACATTTAAGAGTCCCCCGAGCCAGAGCGTGACAATCCATGACATTTTTATCGGACTAGTCCAGAAAGATGGGTGCTGTGATGAAGTGACTGAAGACTGATGCTCACAGGCCTTAAAACACAAAGCTACTTTACCCTGACGTCCCTCTAATATAAACAAATGAGCTGCCAGCGTCGGGAGAGACAATCCGGGTGAACGTTGCCGACAGATGAATGAATCATAATCAATCAACCCGCTGATCAATCATCGATTCCAACCAACGCCGCTCCACTCCCGGCTGGCGGAACAGAACACAGACGCTGTGCGTCTCTGCGCTTTGCTGTTTAGGTTGGGTGGATTGGGTGTGTATAATCTGGGGGAGTCGTGTCTGTAAACGGCGCAGTGGTAAATTAGTCCCTATGGAAAGCCATCAGAGCACACCGTGCGTTTACCCAGCAGGCATAACAAGCCTACAGTCAGAAACCTAATTCAGCCGTCCTTCAGCACGCCAAGGGAGGAAGAGATAGAGCGAGGGAGCACTAGTTATGTGTTCTAAAGCACAGAAACAGAAGGGGAAGAGTGCATCTCTTTCCTCTCTCCAACCATTAATCTTGCTGTCATCCTGCGTGACAGACTTGTGTCTAACGGGGATGTGGATAGCATTTTAATATTCTTGTTTGGAAATCACTGCGGGATGATGGTATTTCTGCATGTATCATATGAAATGTGTTTTATTCTATGGTTAAATAAAATAACCTGGGTTCTCCTTGTTAATTGTAGAGCCACATAGCTTTTGGTTCCACAACATATTTATTTGAGTTTTTATGATGATTAGCACAGCATGTTACAGCATGATACTGTAAAGGACCATAAGTTACCACATAACTCCCCACAAAAATGAACAAACCCTCTGGTGCACTTAGCCATCTGTAAAGTAAAAAACAAATCAAAGATCACTTTAAATAGGTTGCTAGAAAAACTGAAGCAGATTGCATGATTAATGTTTAGAAATAATTTATCCAGCTGGGGCCAGACTGCAGTCTGACATGTGCACCTGACTGGGGCTTTTTATGAGAACCAGTTTCACTGTCTGTGCCTGTCAAAATGCCAGACACCAACAGGTGGCTAATACAGTGAGGGAAAAAAGTATTTGATCCCCTGCTGATTTTGTACGTTTGCCCACTGACAAAGACATGATCAGTCTATAATTTTAATGGTAGGTTTATTTGAACAGTGAGAGACAGAATAACAACAAAAAAATCCAGAAAAACGCATGTCAAAAATGTTATAAATTGATTTTCATTTTAATGAGGGAAATAAGTATTTGACCCCTCTGCAAAACATGACTTAGTACTTGGTGGCAAAACCCTTGTTGGCAATCACAGAGGTCAGACATTTCTTGTAGTTGGCCACCAGGTTTGCACACATCTCAGAAGGAATTTTGTCCCACTCCTCTTTGCAGATCTTCTCCAAGTCATTAAGGTTTCGAGGCTGACGTTTGGCAACTCTAACCTTCAGCTCCCTCCACAGATTTTCTATGGGATTAAGGTCTGGAGACTGGCTAGGCCACTCCACGACCTTAATGTGCTTCTTCTTGAACCACTCCTTTGACGCCTTGGCCGTGTGTTTTGGGTCATTGTCATGCTGGAATACCCATCCACGACCCATTTTCAATGCCCTGACTGAGGGAAGGAGGTTCTCACCCAAGATTTGACGGTACATGGCCCCGTCCATCGTCCCTTTGATGCGGTGAAGTTGTCCTGTCCCCTTAGCAGAAAAACACCCCCAAAGCATAATGTTTCCACCTCCATGTTTGACGGTGGGGATGGTGTTCTTAGGGTCATAGGCAGCATTCCTCCTCCTCCAAACACGGCGAGTTGAGTTGATGCCAAAGAGCTCGATTTTGGTCTCATCTGACCACAACACTTTCACCCAGTTCTCCTCTGAATCATTCAGATGTTCATTGGCAAACTTCAGATGGGCTTGTATATGTGCTTTCTTGAGCAGGGGGACCTTGCGGGCGCTGCAGGATTTCAGTCCTTCACGGCGTAGTGTGTTACCAATTGTTTTCGTGGTGACTATGGTCCCAGCTGCCTTGAGATCATTGACAAGATCCTCCCTTGTAGTTCTGGACTGATTCCTCACCGTTCTCATGATCATTGCAACTCCACGAGGTGAGATCTTGCATGGGGCCCCAGGCCGAGGGAGATTGACAGTGCTTTTGTGTTTCTTCCATTTGCGAATAATCGCACCAACTGTTCTCACCTTCTCACCAAGCTGCTTGGCAATGGTCTTGTAGCCCATTCCAGCCTTGTGTAGGTCTACAATCTTGTCCCTGACATCCTTGGAGAGCTCTTTGGTCTTGTTCATGGTGGAGTGTTTGGAATCTGATTGATTGATTGCTTCTGTGGACAGGTGTCTTTTATACAGGTAACAAGCTGAGATTAGGAGCACTCCCTTTAAGAGTGTGCTCCTAATCTCAGCTCGTTACCTGTATAAAAGACACCTGGGAGCCAGAAATCTTTCTGATTGAGAGGGGTCAAATACTTATTTCCCTCATTAAAATGCAAATCAATTTTTGACATGCGTTATTCTGGATTTTTATGTTGTTATTCTGTCTCTCGCTGTTCAAATAAACCTACCATTAAAATTATATACTGAAAATGTTTTTGTCAGTGGGCAAACGTACAAAATCAGCAGGGGATCAAATACTTTTTTCCCTCACTGTATAATCTACTCATGAATAAGTACGCAACATATTTGTGTGTGTGTGTGTGTGTGTTTTCATGCATGTGAATGTTTGTCTTTTTTGTTTTGTACAACAAATATTAAGGCAATTAAAACTGAATTACGCTGACTACGTTCAAAATGGACTAGGGCCAAAATCCAGAGTTTTATGAAAGCCGCATTTTGACAGTTCCAAATGTACAACATGTTTGCACTCCTTATTTTCATAGCCTGATAAAAGCCTAACAATAACCTTGTCTTTCTTTACGCTTTAGTTTGAGATCGGGCTCATTCTCTTAGCCTTCATTTATTAGTATCCTACCTTCTATAATCTATTCCCTGGGAGAAAACAAGAAAGGATTCTTCAATCTGGCCCCTGTAACACTTATCTTTCTTCTATGGATGCTCATCCCTCTTGTGTGCAAATTCTTCTTGTGTTGCCTTGACGACAGTGAGGTGTTTCAGGCTGCGCTCCCACTGCCAGATCATAAATGTAGATGTGACATTCTCTCTCTCTATCCCTTTAAAGGTGTTGCTTTACTCAGAGGACCCATTCCTTTAAGTGTGTTTTTCTCACAGGATGTATAGCTAACGCAAAAGGGAGAAAAACAACTTAAGATAAACAGGTACAGATATTTATTTAGCCTGGTAGTTCATTCTGTTGGCTACTAATGGTAACAGCAACAGTAGCCTAAGCTAATGAGAGAAGTATTGAGGATACTTTGGTTTATTTCATTTTGGTTATATTTGGTTATATTTTATTCTGGTCACAGTGGTACTAAATACATTTTTAGGTTCTGTAGAAATGTATGTTGTTACTTGCGATGGGCGCGTTCAGCAAGACACAATGTTTTGGAACGTTCAGATAGAAATATGTTATATGGAACAAACAGGCCTCTACGACATGTAGACCAAGGAATCATGTTGGCTCTAATCATGGCATTTCTCTCTACAACGTTCGACAACTGAACGTGACCCTGCATTCTACCCTGCACTGAAATGGATCAGACAACCCTAACATAGTATCTCTCTCCTCTCTCTCCTCTCTCTACTGCAGGGTGAGAGAGTGTAATGGTGGTTGGAGTGGGCTAGTGTGATTGACAGGTATTGGTGAAGGCCTAGTCAGCATATCTGATAATTGCCCATTGATGAAAGGGAGCAAAGGGGAGATTGTTTTCAGTGACAGGAGAGAACCCTCTTGATTCCATAGCCTTTATCGTCATCTACCATGACCTTTCTTTGGGACATGTAGCTTCCCCAGCCCAGACACACTCTGTCGTGTGTGGTGTGGGGTGTGTGTGTGTGCCGGCGCGCATGTGTGTGTGTGTGTGTATGTACACAGCTGCCGTGAGCGACTCACACCCTCATTAGTTTGAATGAAGTCGGCTGGGTAACAGGGTGACTGGGTATCTTGCCCTTGAATTCACCACTGCCATAACCTCGCAACAACAGTACTAACAAAGTCTACCATACTTCAGCAATTAATACAACATAAAACCCTTTTTTACCCAATAACATAAACAAAAGGATTCTTGGGATATATATATATGAAATGAGTGTGATTGCCCGGCTAACAGTCGGCTGTCCAGCATGTAAGTGTTTAACTGTGTCTGTCTGTCATTGAAACAGCGAGATAGGAATGACTCCATCTCCATCTCTCTCTGTCTGTCTGTTCACCCTCTAATTATGTTGGCATTAGCGCTGTGGACCTTGCCCTACCTTGAGGTGGGTGTCACAGCCCGCGCCCGTGTCCCGCTACCGACCCTTCTCTCTCTCTCTCTCTCTCTCTCTCTCTCTCTCTCTCTCTCTCTCTCTCTCTCTCTCTCTCTCTCTCTCTCTCTCTCTCTCTCTCTCTCTCTCTCTCTCTCTCTCTCTCTCTCCTCTCTTTCTCTGAGTGGGTGAGATGACATGCACTAATGACAGGGCCCTTGTTTCCTACTCAAATTACCATGCAAAGGAGGCTGCTGCTGCAGCCCGCAGCCCTTGGCTCCCCTCTCCTCCACTCTCCTCTCCTCTCGACGAGGATGGGATGCCATTTCTGTCTCAGAGATGCAGCCCCGAAGATCGCTGTTCAGTGTGTGAAACTCAAACACCAGGGTTGAGTGACACGGTGAAGAGGAACCCTCTCTCTCCCTCTCTCTCTTCCTCTTTTACCCTCTTTCTCTCCCTGTCTCTCTCCCTTGTCTTTATTTATTTATCTCTCTCCCTTTCTCCCCCTTTCCTTCTCTCCTTCTCTCTCTTTCCCCCTCTCCTTCTCTCTCCCTCTCTTTCTGTCTCTCCCCCTCTCTCTCCCACTCGTCGTCGAGAGGCTCATTTCAAGGAAATTATTCATGAACCAGCCGATGTACAGTAATCACTTGCTCAGTCCCTCAAAATATCAATTTGTTGTAAGTGGCTGTAAATGAATTTCTTAGATGGGTGCTATGAAGTGGCAATACTTGCAAGGAAATTCGTATGCAGAATAATCTGGCTACGATGCCTCTTTGCTCACAGTGTAGCCGTGGTCTGAGGGGGGAGCATGATCCTCGTCTTGTTCCATTGAAGCATTTGATTTGGTACTATTTCTGGCATTGAAATTATCCCTAGCGCACTGTTTGATTATAAAATATGAGGCTTAGGAGCCCATTTGTGTCTTGACATTTTAATTCCAGTGATGGGCACTTTGCATCAAAGGGAACTGAAGAGTCTATATTCATAAGATCCAAAGGACATTTCAGATTTATTTGAACATTTCAAATTAGCATGGGGCACTTTTTTGTAGTGCAAAAGAATAGTGTGATCTGTGATGCTTGATGTTTCAAATGGTTGTGAATGCAAACACGAAGCACACACATACACAAATACACACATACACACACACACACACACTACGAAAAATACTTCATAGATTGATTGAAAATGATTTAATAGATTAGAACAACTGTTGACTCAAGCAGCTGACTCACTGAGCTTCTTATCCTACTCCCAAAAGCAGTAGCCTCTTATTCATCTCATCATAAGACTCTGATCAGAGTGTGTGGGATGCTGCTGCTTCTTTGGATAAACTCATAAAGCCATCTTTGAAAAAAGGAGAGAGAGAGAGAGAGAGAGAGAGAGAGAGAGAGAGAGAGAGAGAGAGAGAGAGAGAGAGAGAGAGAGAGAGAGAGAGAGAGAGAGAGAGAGAGAGAGAGAGAGAGAGAGAGAGAATGATTTATCACACAGAGGAGAGGAAATCTGTAGGTGAGAACTAATGACCTTTAAATGAACAAGAGCAGAAATAGCAGCAAGGGAATTTGAAAATAAGAGATGTCTCTGATGGAGAACAAGGTAAAACAGAGATGAACGTTGAGTCTATTCCCAAAAGGAAACACAAAAGGAAGACCTTACTCAGGTCCCTATGGTGGCATGTGTTTCAGACATATCAGTAAAACTATAGTAACAGAAAAGCACTTTGAGTTCAAAGCCTTTTTAAATGTTACATACATACAGAAATTGCATTTTTTGAAGATGTGTCTGATGGGTGCACTTGAGGTTGACACACAACCATGTATGAACTCAGCTAGCCAACATGTTAATCTAAACTGACTAGTGGGTACACCTAAAACTAGCGATTGTAATAAGTACACCTTTTTTTTGTGGTGGATGAATCATAATGATTTGTAAAGCATTGTGTCATTTTAATGATTCACATCCCCTTGAGGTTCATTTATTAAGAGAGAGAGTCACTACACTAGTCTCCCCATACAATCATAAAAATATACCCCCCTGCCATACTATCTAGGGTCTTCAGGAGAAATATACTGTATGACCCGTGTACACTTGACTGACTGATTGGAACTATAAATAACCAGAATATGCATGGAGTGTTAGAGGGTCATGTACCGTAGAGATGTAGAGGGTATAACATTTTAGTCCTAGGCTCTTTGACCTTTGCAGTGGCTCATCAAATTCAAAGGAACTGAGTAGCTGGCAAAGTCCAGGAAATCTGTATTTTTGTGGCATTTTTGCTTCACTCCCCCTTACCCTATTTGATCTATAGTGTATTCATACTGTATTCCACAGCTGTTTTCAGATGTATTGTTTTTTTATTGTTACCCTCTCATTCCCTCCTCCTCTTTCATCTTCCCCCACTTCCCCCTCCTCCTCCTCTTCCGCCTCCTCCTCCTCCTCCCCCTCCTCCCCCTCCCCTGGGATTCACTGAGTAAGAGATGATAGACCAAAATGACACCAGTGGGAGAGAAGAAAGATAAATGGCCATAATGGATTAGGAGGTAGGAGGTGTTTGACGAGGTGAATTGCGTTCATGTCCCTCCTCCTATCAACAGTACTGATAAAACAGGCATATTGAGCTGCTATTTATGCCCACATTCAATTCATCACAACAGAGACAACAACACCAAGATGGAACACTGTCCAAATCACAATAGGCTAGTTATCAAAAGCGGCTGTATGTCTTAGAGCCAACTACGTAAACAGACTACATAAATCACAATTTTAATGATAGGATTGCTTTAAAATGATTGTCCTTTTCAGTGTGAACAGTGTTACTTACGTACTGTACGTTATTCAAACTATAAAGCTATAGGTTTAAAACTATAATCTATATGACATTAAGAGTATATCTCTGTAACAGTCAGTACATGTTGCAGTAGTTGAAACCCCTCCGCACTCTTCAAACAGACTTGTTCTGTGAGCAAATTAGTTTAATCTCCGACCCAGGTCCCAAAATGTCTAAGGGCTCAGTAAGGATTTGTCTCAACAATAACCATTCCTGAATCCTCTGTCTGTACAGCCTGTAGGATTACCATGTTTTGGATAACACAGGTTCTGGAGCAGCTAGCAGATCAATATCCCTTCACCTGGGAGCCCAGAAACACATGGGTCAGAAGGCATTGCATCATGGCCCCTTCTCTCTTCTCCTCCATCCTCCTTCTGTTGTTCATTACAGACACACCCTACAAACCGAAAACCCATCAGCGCCACAGAGGTCAGAACCGTAACCTCTGATGTTCACAGCAGTGCCCCTCTGTGTGAGTGTCTGGGATCACCTAGTATCCCTGACACCGAGCTCTCTCTTGTTTTTGCGCTTCTACCTCGCTTGCTTCCCAGCCCCTCAGCCCAGCGCCCAATTAAAACAAACCGCCGCTTTGTCACCGTGGAGACAGCCGAAGGCTTGTAGTGCAGCCCAGCCCCCGAAGTGACTCTTATCAACGGTATGCAAGGATCCCTCTGTGTTGTCTTGGGAACGCTGCATTATCTCTCCAACCCCCATTCTGTCACACCTCTGGGTAGCAGAGGTCCTGTTGTCTTTACATACTGGAGGTCTGATATCTGACTGGAGGTTAACGTTACAGTAATGCTATTGGTCAACAACTCAGATTTTGAATCCAAACAACTCAGATATTATAAAAGGTCTTAGATTCCTTGTCTCGTTCTCTTTTTTGTTCCTGAACTGCACTGGAGGCATTATTCCTCCCCATGATTCCTCTCCATTATTCCTCCCATTATTCCTCCCCATTATTCCTCCCCATTATTCCTCCCCATTATTCCTCCCTGTGGACTTTTGGGGCATGGCCTTTCAGGCTATGACTTCTCTCTCTCTCTCCCTCTCTGATCATGGCTAGAATAATGCCTTGTATGTGAATCCGTTCATTTTACAATGATATTAAATCTATTTGCATTTAGAATTCCATTCTCAAACCATTTTTGGAGTTCCAATTCCTGTAACTCAACTATAGTCTCTTGGATATTGCTCTTTATGGAGTCAGATAATTGCATAGTCTTATTATTGGTTGCATGTGAGGTGTATATAATATGCATACATATCAAATATCACTCCAGGCTTGATTCTCCAATAAAACATGCACAACAAACTTTCTCTCTCTCAGCACAGCCGAGGCTCCCAGCGGAGGCCCCCCGCAGGAAGAAACAAGGATGCCGCCATCAATTATTTAGGACAGGTGAATATTTCACATACTGTACATGTATAGGGGGAATAAGGGTCAGGCCTTGTGGACGTCTATGAGATAAATATTTAAAGATCGATATTTCATGTGCTTGCAGGTGGATAAAACGGGGGGGAAGAGGGACCCCTGGGGAAATAACGCCAGGGTTGTGGGTTCGATTCCCACGGGGGGCCAGCATGAAAATGTATGCACTCACTAACTGTAAGTCGCTCTGGATAAGAGCATCTGCTAAATTACTAAAATGTAAATGTAAAAAGTATGCATGAAAGGAAAATACTCTGATTTGAAGGGCAGGTAGGGCTATTTTCCACCACAAATTGGTAAATCTGTTCAGTGAGGTGCTCCAGGAAAATATATTGAAAATCAATAACTTTTAATGACTTATCGAAGAAGGTGTTGATGTTTTCTTTCTCTCCAGACACTCTCTGTAGCAGGTCAGTAGGAAGGGGAACAGCCAGGAAGGATAAGCTACCAGTACAAACCTAAAGAAGGTATGCATCCCAAATGGCACTCTATTCCCTATTTAGTGAATTACTTTTGACCAGGGCTCTGGTCAAAAGCAGTGCACTAAATAGGGAATAAGGAGCCATTTTGAACTAAGCCGGGGATTTTTCAGTGCATTTACAGATAATGCCACATACTAGACGTTTGAGTATCTGTTGTACTCTATTTTCATGGACAAACATAGAGGATCAGAGATTCTATGAACAAAGGGTCAACAATGCCAAATGGTCCATTCATTTCAGGTAGCCTATTACATTATATTACAGAGACAATAGAGTGTTCCAAGATGCATCACTCGCTGAAGAAATACAGATTATTCGTGTTTCACCTAATTATGAATCTACTGTAGAGATAGCCTGCAGAGCTCTATCATACTATCCAGGTCTGTGCCCAAACAGTTTGAGCTTCTACTTCTAAAAATCCACCTTTCCAGAAATAAGTCTCTCACTGTTGCCGCTTGCTACAGACCCACCTCAGCCCCGAGCTGTGCCCTGGACACCATATGTGAACTGATTGCCCTCCATCTATCCTCAGAGTTCGTACTGCTTGGTGACCTAAACTGGGATATGCTTAACACCCCGGCCAACCTACAATCTAAACTAGATGCCCTCAATCTCACACAAATTATCAACGAACCTACCAGGTCCAACCCAAAATCTGTAAACATGGGCACCCTCATAGATATCATCCTGACAAATTTACCCTCTAAATACACCTCGGCTGTCTTCAACCAGGATCTCAGCGATCACTGCCTTATTGCCTGCGTCCGTAATGGGTCCGCGGTCAAACGACCACCCTTCATCACTGTCAAACGCTCCCTAAAACACTTTAGCGAGCAGGCCTTTCTAATTGACCTGGCCCGGGTGTCCTGGATGGATATTGAACTCATTCTGTCAGTAGAGGATGCCTGGTTGTTCTTTAAAAGTGCTTTCCTCTCAATCTTAAATAAGCATGCCCCATTCAAAAAATTCAGAACTAAGAACAGATATAGCCCCTGGTTCTCCTTAGACTTGACTGCCCTTGACCATCACAAAAACATCCTGTGGCGTACTGCATTAACATCGAACAGCCCCCGCGATATGCAACTTTTCAGGGAAAGCAGGAACCAATATACACAATCAGTTAGGAAAGCAAAGGCTAGCTTTTTCAAACAGAAATTTGCATCCTGTAGCACTAAATCCCAAAAGTTTTGGGACACTGTAAAGTCCATGGAGAATAAGAGCACCTCCTCCCAACTGCCCACTGCACTGAGGCTAGGAAACACTGTCACCACCGATAAAACTACAACAATCGAGAATTTCAACAAGCATTTTGCTACGGCTGGCCATGCTTTCCACCTGGCTACCACTACCCCCCCCCCCCCAGGACCCCTGCAAATCAGGTGGGCTAGAAAATCTGGACCCTTTCTTTCTAAAATTAGCTGCCGAAATTGTCGCAACTCCTATTACTAGCCTGTTCAACCTCTCTTTCGTAATGTCTGAGATCCCCAGAGATTGGAAAGCTGCCGCGGTCATCCCCCTCTTCAAAGGGGGTGACACTCTAGATCCAAACTGTTACAGACCTATATCTATCCTGCCCTGCCTTTTGAACGTTTTTGAAAGCCAAGTTAACAAACAGATCACTGACCATTTCGAATCCCACCGTACCTTCTCCGCTATGCAATCCGGTTTCCGAGCTGGTCATGGGTGCACCTCAGCCACGCTCAAGGTCCTAAACGATATTATAACCGCGATCGATAAAAGACAGTACTGCTCAGCCATCTTCATCGACCTGGCCAAGACTTTCGACTCTGTCAACCACCGCATTCTTATTGGCAGACTAAATAACCTTGGTCTCTCAAATGACTGCCTCTCCTGGTTCAACAACTACTTCTCAGATAGAGTTCAATGTGTCAAATTGGAGGGCCTGTTGTCTGGACCTCTGGCAGTCTCTATGGGGGTGCCAAAGGGTTCAATTCTCGGGCCGACTCTATTCTCTGTGTATATCAATGATGTTGCTCTTGCTGCTGGTGACGCTCAGATCCACCTCTATGCGGACGACACCATTTTGTATACATCTGGCCCTTCATTGGACACTGAATTAACAAACCTCCAAACGAGCTTCAACGCCATACAACACTCCTTCCGTAGCCTCCAACTGCTCTTAAACACTAGTAAAACTAAATGCATGCTCTTCAATCGAACGCTGCTTGCACCCGCCCACCCGACTAGAATCACTACTCTCGGCGGGTCTGACCTAGAGTATGTGGACTACAAATACCTAGGTGTCTGGTTAGACTGTAAACTCTCCTTCCAGACTCACATTAAGCATCTCCAATCAATAGTTAGATCTAGAATCGGCTTCCTATTTCGCAACAAAGCCTCCTTCACTCATGCTGCCAAACATGCCCTCGTAAAACTGACTATCCTACCGATCCTTGACTTCGGCGATGTCATTTACAAAATAGCCTCCAACACTCTACTCAGCAAATTGGATGTAGTCTATCACAGTGCCATCCGTTTTGTCACCAAAGCCCCATATACTGCCCACCATTGTGACCTGTACGCTCTTGTTGGCTGGCCCTCACTACATATTCGTCGCCAAACCCACTGACTCCAGGTAATCACTGCTAGGCAAATCCCCGTCTTATCTTAGCTCACTGGTCACCATAGCAACACCCACTCGTAGTCTGCGCTCCAGCAGGTATATCTCACTGGTCATCCCCAAAGCCAACACCTCCTTTGGCCGCCTTTCCTTCCAGTTCTCTGCTGCCAATGACTGGAACGAACTGCAAAAATCTCTGAAGCTGGAGACTCTTATCTCCTTCACTAACTTTAGGCTTCAGTTGTCAGAGCAGCTTACCGATCACTGCAACTGTACATAGCCCATCTGTAATTAGCCCATCCAACTACCTCATCCCCATATTGTTATTTATTTTGCTAATTTGCACCCCAGTATCTCTATTTGCATATCATCTTTTGCACATCTATCATTCCAGTGTTAATACGAAATTGTAACTATTTTGCACTATGGCCTATTTATTGCCTTACCTCCATAATTTACTATATTCGCACACACTGTATATATATTTTCTGTTGTATTTTTGACTTTATGTTTTGTTTGCCCCATATGTACAGTAACTCTGTGTTGTTGTTTTTATCGCACTGCTTTGCTTTATTTTGGCCAGGTCGCAGTTGTAAATGATAACTTGTTCTCAACTGGCTTACCTGGTTAAATAAAGGTGAAATAAAAAATACAAATAAAAAATGAACAGGAATTAGTTAGAGATGTGCCGTCTTGCAGACCCGCAAATCTTTGCTTTCAAAATTCAATCTTAATCTATATTGGATTACAAACAGATGTAGTTCCTTGGTTCGTTGATTTGAATGGCCATTGTCTGGTTGGATCTTTATTTGTTAAGTATTTCCCCCCTTTCTCTCCAGGATCCCTGATCAAGTTATCTTTCGCATGAATGTATTACTTTGTAACAATCTCTCAAGGAGCAGTGTGCGCGGGGGATGGCTCGAGGCTAGTTTGTTGTGCTGTGTTTATTATTTGGATTATTGCTTTGAGAATAAAGGCCTAGCACTTTGCTGCTGGAACGGATTTAATCGCAGCACCTTGCTGACATAGAACCGCTGTTCAAAGTATTGATCCAGGAGCATAAGGTACAATTAATAAGGCATTCTCCTTCTCCTCCTGCTTAGCGTACCAACCTCTTAATCCAGAACAGCTAAGAGCCTAGTGAGTACAGTGTCAGCATTCCAAATGGCACCCTATTCCCTCTGCAGTGCACTGCTTTTTACCAGAGTTCACAGAGTGCCATTTGGGACGCAAGCGAAGTGCTGTTGTCACCTCATCAGTATCTGTGCTTGCCTCGCTTAGATCCTAGTTATACATAGGCCAGTTCCATCGGGTTATCCTTCCACGCGTCACATAGTCCATTGGACATACAGTTGAAGTCGGAAGTTTACATACACCTTAGCCAAATACATTTAAACTCAGTTCCTGACATTTAATCCTAGTAAAGATTGCCTGTCTTAGGTCAGTTAGGATCACCACTTTATTTTAAGAATGTGAAATGTCAGAATAATAGTAGATAGAATGATTTCTTTCAGCTTTTATTTATTTCACCACATTCCCAGTGGGTCAGAAGTTTACATACACTCAATTAGTATTTGGTAGCATTGCCTTTAAATTGTTTAACTTGGGTCAAACGTTTCGGGTAGCCTTCCACAAGCTTCCCACAATAAGTTGGGTGAATTCATCCTGACAGAGCTAGTATAACTGAGTCAGGTTTGTAGGCCTCCTTGCTTGCACACACTTTTTCAGTTCTGCCTACATTTTGCCACAACTTTGGAAGTATGCTTGGGGTCATTGTCCATTTGGAAGACCCATTTGTGACCAAGCTTTAACTTCCTGACTGATGTCTTGAGATGTTGCTTCAATATATCGACATCATTTTCCTTCCTCATGATGCCATCTATTTTGTGAAGTGCACCAGTCCCTCCTGCAGAAAATCACCCCCACAGCATGATGCTGCCACCCCCGTGCTTCACGGTTGGGATTTTGTTCTTCGGCTTGCAAGCCTTCCCCCTTTTCCTCCAAATATAACTATGGTCATTATGGCCAAACAGTTCTATTTTTGTTTAATCAGACCAGAGTACATTTCTCCAAAAAGTACGATCTTTGTCCCCATGTGCAGTTGCAAACCGTAGTCTGGCTTTTTTATGGCAGTTTTGGAGCAGTGGCTTCTTCCTTGCTGAGTGGCCTTTCAGGTTATGTCGATATAGGACTCATTTTACTGTGGATATAGATACTTTTGTACCTGTTTCCTCCAGCATCTTCACAAGGTCCTTTGCTGTTGTTCTGGGATTGATTTGCACTTTTCGCACCAAAGTACGTTCATCTCTAGGAGACAGAACGCGTCTCCTTCCTGAGCGGTATGACGGTTGCGTGGTCCCATGGTGTTCACACTTGCGTACTATTGTTTGTACAGATGAACACGGTACCTTCAGGCATTTGGAAATTGCTCCCAAGGATTAGCCAGACTTGTGGAGGTCTACATATTTTTTTCTGAGGTCTTGGCTGATTTCTTTTGATTTTCCAATGATGTCAAGCAAAGAGGCACTGAGTTTGAAGGTAGGCCTTGAAATACATCCACAGGTACACCTCCAATTGACTCAAGTGATGTCAATTAGCCTATCAGAAGCTTCTAAAGCCATGACATCATTTTCTGGAATTTTCCAAGCCGTTTAAAGGCACAGTCAACTTAGTGTATGTAAACTTCTGACCCACTGGAATTGTGATACAGTGAATTATAATTGAAATAATCTGTCTGTAAACAATTGTTGGAAAAATTACTTGTGTCACGCACAAAGTAGATGTCCTAACCGACTTGCCAAAACTATAGTTTGTTAACAAGAAATTTGTGGAGTGGTTGAAAACTAGTTTTAATGACTCCAACCTAAGTGTATGTAAACTTCCGACTTCAACAGTAGTTGTCCTTTTTTAGAATGTGCTTTACAACATGGTGCAATAACATACCCTTCAATAAGGCCTGTACACACTCAAGTTGTACAACTGATGTACAATGCATTTGTCACAACGGTTGTGATACAACGGAGAGTTTATCTGCACAAAATGTATTACACAACCACTGTGCAACGTCTCGACAACCATGTAATTGTTATTTTTTTAAGAACTCTGTTGTATCATAACAGTTATGTAAAATGCATTGTATATCATTTAGACAATTTGAGTGTGTACGGGGCCTGAGAGGATCCACTCTGTCTCGGGAAATGAACAAGAGTTTGATTATTATCAAACAGATACCAGGTTTATTCATTAGCTACGATATGGATTATTGTATTATTTTCATTTTTAGTCTACTCCATCTCCAACATTGGCAAATGTCAGATGCGCTATATATCTGCATTGATTTGATGTATTAGCCATTTCAGAGCTTCAGAGTGCTACAAAATCAACTCTCTCTCTCTGTAATTCTCATGAGAGCGTTTCACTGCCTGATCGGTCACTTAGTGAGTGCTGTCTGTCAGCTTCTAAAACATTCAAAGTGACCGTTTCTCTCTGCTTGTGATTCTTCAGATTCAAATGGAGAAATCTGTGGTACTCCAAAATCTGTGGTGTTCAAGAATAATAGAACAAACAAACAATCCTATTATATTTCCTTAGAAACATGCAGTATTACACAAACTAGTGTATTCTGTTGTAGAAATGTAATTTCAACATGTAACATTGCTCCCACATGGCAGCCAAAAATATGGTCTTTAAAATATTCTGTATTTTCTCATTTTTCCAAATGGACCACAGGGTGACATGTCCCAAAGCATTAGTGTCTGCTTCCATTTGACTTTTCATTATTTACTACACGTTGCAAGGTAACCCCATGCTGGTAGGAGCAATCCAAAAGATACGCAATGGTACATTTCAGAATTGCTAATCATATTGGGAAATGATACAGCCTGCACAGAATGCAAGATGGACAAAATAGCACAGTGATTATTCTCTGCAACTGCCTATAGATAAATCATGGGGCATGCTGGATTGACTGACAGATAGACAGGTAGGTAGGTGTGTGGGCAGACAGACAGACAAGCAGGCAGGCAGGTATTCCCAATAGCTACCTAGCCAGCAAAGCCTTAATCGAGGGTTAGAACATCCGAAATGAGTTCTCAAAGGGGCCAGACCGTATTATTTGTTTCTATGGGAGGATGAGGTGGTGGTGGAGAATAAAATATATTGATGTAACTCATCCAGGCCCGCTGCCTGCCTTTTGGAGCAAGGAGAGAAAAAGAGGGTCATTTGCATGTCACAAGGTGATCCAATGCTTTCTATTGACCTACTCGGGCAAAAAACTGATGTGTATAAATTGGATCTGTAACAGCCATGGACATTTGGTTTCAGGCTTGGTTACGGGAGTGAATTTGTGAGCGCTAATGTGGTGCCGGTCGATCGCAGATTCATTTAGCCATTTAGCCAGGGTCTCTTCCTATTATATTGTTTAAATGAGAGCGCCTTTTCATTCTGTCAGGTTGGTTTAAAGTTAGCTAAATATGGGCGAAAGTGAAATCTAAAAACTGATTGCTCGAAAGTAGAATACAAATAAAGACAGATTACAAGGAAGGTGAGTATGGGCTGAGGTAATGCCATATTTTCTGTTGGAATAGCCTTTTACTGAGTATCACGAGTACGAAATAGTATGAAAAATGTATGCACTCACTACTGTAAGTTGCTCTGGATAAGACTGTCTGCTAAGTGACAAAATTGTAAAATATAAATAAAATTACACTTTCAAACAGACCTCAAGCTTTGTTCTTTATATGACTGCCAAATCATTGGAATTGTTTTCAGTGTTATATTCAGTAGCTTAATTTGATGTTGAATATGATACGCTTAAATTACATCCTCGGTTGTTAGAATTACAACCTCTTAAGCACATTTATTTGAGTTTATTAAGCCAAGTTATTTCCAGTGCAAATATTTTCCTTCTAAGCACAGCATCAACATAGCATTCTGATACATGTGACTCTCTGGTCTCTGTGCTAGCTACCTCCTTCACTGCAGACTGCAAAACAAGAAAAGAGAACGAAGCGGAGAGAGAGAGAGAGAGAGAGAGAGAGAGAGAGAGAGAGAGAGAGGCAGAGAGAGAGAGAGAGAGAGAGAGAGAGAGAGAGAGAGAGAGAGAGAGAGAGAGAGAGAGAGGCAGAGAGTGTGTGTGTGCAAAGAGAGTGAGCAATTCCTTCACTTCTTTGCAGCATCAGTCAGGCCTCTCTCTCTCTCTCTGCCAGCCACAGATGACCCCTGGTGTATTGGTCCTGGCAGCCTGCTACAATTATCATTCAGCAGGAGTGAAGTGCTCTGTTTGATATCTGCCAAGGTAATTTAGATTGAACAGCGCTTTTTTTTACCCATGATTGCACCTGACCCTTCTGCATATGGAGTAAGGATGCTTCCAAAGACAAGATGGTGCCGATAGAGAAGGTGCACCCTGTTTCTAGCTTCTAGGTAACTTCTAGTCAAGAGAAATACCTTTGTAAGAATGCTGTTCATCGACTACAGCTCAGCCTTCAACACCATAGTGCCCTTCAAGCTCATCACTAACCTCAGGGCCCTGGGTCTGAACCCCTCCCTGTGCAACTGGTTCCTAGACTTCCTGACGGGCCGACCCCAAGTGGTGAAGGTAGGCAACAAAAACTGAAAGAATATGGCACCACAACAAACCTGCCAAGAGAGGGCTGCTCACCAAAACTCACGGACCAGGCAAGGAGGAAATTAATCAGAGAGGCAACAAAGACACCAAAGATAAACCTGAAGGAGCTGTGAAGCTCCACAGCGGAGATTGGAGTATCTGTCCATAGGACCACTTTAAGCCGTACACTCCACGGAGCTGGGCTTTATGGAAGGGTGGCCAGAAAAAAGCCATTGCTTAAAGAAAAAAATAAGCAAACACGTTTGGTGTTCGCCAAAAGGCATGTGGGAGACTTCCCAAACATATGGAAGAAGGTACTCTGGTCAGATGAGACTAAAATTGAGCTTTTTGGCCATCAAGAAAAACCCTATGTTTCGCGCAAACCCAATGTTTTTCATCGGTAGGGACTGATAAACTGGTCAGAATTGAAGGATGATGGATGGTGCTACATACAGGGACATTTTTTAGGGACACCACTTTCAGTCTTCCTGAGATTTGAGACTGGGACAGAGGTTCACCTTCCAGCAGGACAATGACCCTAAGCATACTGCTAAAGCAACACTTGAGTGGTTTAAGGGGAAACATTTAAATGTCTTGGAATGGCCTAGTCAAAGCCCATACCTCAATCCAACTGAGAATCTGTGGTATGACTTAAAGATTGCTGTACACCAGCGGAACCCATCCAACTTGAAGGAGCTGGAGCAGTTTTCCCTTGAAGAATGGGCAAAAATCCCAGTGGCTAGATGTGCCAAGCTTATAGAGACATATAATATAATATGCCATTTAGCAGAAGCTTTTATCCAAAGCGACTTACAGTCATGCGTGCATACATTTTTGTGTATGGGTGGTCCCAGGGATCGAACCCACTACCTTGGCGTTACAAGCGCCGTGCTCTACCAGCAGAGCTACAGAGGACCACATGCAGCTGTAATTGCTGCAAAAGGTGGCTCTACAAAGTATTGACTTTGGGGGGGTGAAAAGTTATGCACGCTCAAGTTTTCAGATTCTCTGTCTTATTTCTTGTTTATTTCACAATAAAAAATATTTTGCATCTTCAAAGTGGTAGGCATGTTGGATAAATCAAATGATACAAACCCCCCAAAAATCTATTTTAATTCCAGATTGTAAGGAAAAATTGAAAAATGCCAAGGGGGGTGAATACTTTCGCAAGCCACTGTAAAGTCATTGAACAATGGTCACTTTAATAATGTTTAAATACTGTTTTACCAACTTTATATGTACTGTATGCAGTGAAGGAAAAAAGTATTTGATCCCTTGCTGATTTTGTATGTTTGCCCAATGACAAAGAAATGATCAGTCTATAATTTTAATGGTAGGTTTATTTGAACAGTGAGAGACAGAATAACAACACAAAAATCCATAAAAACGCATATCAAAAATGTTATAAATTGATTTGCATTTTAATGAGGGAAATAACTATTTGACCCCCTCTCAATCAGAAAGATTTCTGGCTCCCAGGTGTCTTTTATACAGGTAACAAGCTGAGATTAGGAGCACACTCTTAAAGGGACATGCTCTTCGACTACACTGATTGAGGTGGATTTAACAAGTGACATCAATAACGGATCACAGCTTTCACCTGCATTCACCTGGTCTATGTCATTGAAAGAACAGGTGTTCCTAATATTTTCTACACTCAGTATATACAGTTGAAGTCGGAAGTTTACATACACCTTAGACAAATACATTTAAACTCAGTTTTCACAATTCCTGACATTTAATCCTAGTAAAAATTCCCTGTCTTAGGTCAGTTAGGATCACCACTTTATTTTAAGAATGTAAAATGTCAGAATAATACTAGAGAGAATGATTTATTTCAGCTTTTATTTCTTTCATCACATTCCCAGTGGGTCAGAAGTTTAAATACACTCAATTAGTATTTGGTAGCATTGCCTTTACATTGTTTAACTCGGGTCAAACGTTTTGGGTAGCCTTCCACAAGCTTCCCACAATAAGTTGGGTGAATTTTGGCCCATTCCTCCTGACAGAGCTAGTGTAACTGAGTCAGGTGTGTAGGCCTCCTTGCTCGCACACGCTTTTTCAGTTCTGCCCACAAATGTTCTATAGGATTGAGGTCAGGGCTTTGTGATGGCCACTCCAATACCTTGACTTTGTTGTCCTTAAGCTATTTTGCCACAACTTTGGAAGTATGCTTGGGGTCATTGTCCATTTGGAAGACTCATTTGTGACCAAGCTTTAACTTCCTGACTGATGTCTTGAGATGTTGCTTCAATATATCCACATAATTTCCCTTCCTCATGATGCCATTTATTTTGTGAAGTGCACCAGTCTCTCCTGCAGCAAAGCACCCCCACAGCATGATGCTGCCACCCCCGTGCTTCACAGTTGGGTTGGTGTTCTTCGGCTTGCAAGCATCCCCCTTTTTCCTCTAAAACATAACGATGGTCATTATGGTCAAACAGTTCTATTTTTGTTTCATTGGACCAGAGTACATTTCTCCAAAAAGTGTGATCTTTGTCCCCATGTGCAGTTGCAAACCGTAGTCTGGCTTTTTTATGGCGGTTTTGGAGCAGTGGCTTCTTCCTTACTGAACGACCTTTCAGGTTATGTTGATATAGGACTCGTTTTACTGTGGATATAGATACTTTTGTACCTGTTTCCTCCAGCATCTTCACAAGGTCCTTTGCTGTTGTTCTGGGATTGATTAGCACTTTTCGCACCAAAGTACGTTCATCTCTAGGAGACAGAATGCGTCTCCTTCCTTTGCGGTATGACGGCTGTGTGGTCCCATGGTGTTTATACTTGCATACTATTGTTTGTACAGATGAACGTGGTACCTTCAGGCGTTTGGAAATTGCTCTCAAGGATGAACCAGACTTGTGGAGGTCTACAATTTTTATTCTGAGGTCTTGGCTGATTTCTTTCGATTTTCCCATGATGTCAAGCAAAGAGGCACTGAGTTTGAAGGTAGGCCTTGAAATACATCCACAGGTACACCTCCAATTGACTCAAGTGATGTCAATTAACCTATCAGAAGCTTCTAAAGCCATGACATCATTTTCTGGAATTTTCCAAGCAGTTTAAAGGCAGAGTCAACTTAGTGTATGTTAACTTCTGACCACTGGAATTGTGATACAGTGAATTATAAGTGAATTAATCTGTCTGTAAACAATTGTTGGAAAAATTACTTGTGTCATGCACAAAGTAGATGTCCTAACCAACTTGCCAAAACTATAGTTTGTTAACAAGAGATTTGTGGAGTGGTTGAAAAACGAGTTTTAATGACTCCAACCTAAGTGAATGTAAACTTCCGACTTCAACTGTATATACAGTACAAGTCAAAAGTGTGGACACACCTACTCATTCCAGGGTTTTGCTTAATTTTTTACTATTTTCCACATTTGTTATGATGAGTTTCTCGGGTATCAAAGAATCAAGGATGCAAGGATATACTTAAACACTTTGTAGAAAATTAATGCAAATGTTTAATGATCGGTACCGGGTTCATTACAACAATGACCAGAGCTTTGCCCTTGGTGTTATGAACTGATTTGATCAAAGGAGCCACTTTCCCTTATATACCCTCTGTTACCATCTTCTTGGCATACATCTGGTAGGTCTCCATTGGCACTCCCTGTCCTTGATGTTCATCACCCTTATCCCAAGTCATATATCCTGTCCCATCAATCATTCTAATATCAACCTCAGTAATCTCCTTTGACATAAGGAATGCAGACTCAGTGGAACCAAGTCAATTATCCCCTAACTCTTCCCTGGTCCACACAATACTATGAAATGACATCATTACAATCCACTTTTTTTTTCTTTTGCGGTAAGTGTTATTACTTAACCCCCAAGGAGTCACATAACTTCATGTAAAATACAATATTCTCCAATCAGTAGTATATGTGACTAGATCCTAAACTATGCTAGATAACTGAGAATGTACCCCTTCATACCCTCTATACCCGAATCCAAACCTGATTCTCAATGTATTTAATCAACAAAGGTATACATTCTCAGTCATCTATCTTATGCGGTTTCAAACCTCTCAAACTGCTATATACTCAGTCTGAGTAAAAGATAAACACATAATTAACTACCATATATTAATTCTAATAATCTATGTAGTCAAAACCTTACTTACATATATATATATAAGGAGAAATCCCACATTGACATCCCCCCTTTTAAAATGACCCCTTTTTCTGATACATGCGACCAAAAACATACATAGAAATACATTTGTAACATAATAACATCGTCCTACAAAAACAATTATACACCCTTACTAAGTTACATGGATATTATAATCTGGTCAAATGAATATAACAATAACAATAACGTCCGTCCTCAATATCCATCTTCATCAGTGGATCCCCAAGCTTATCACTGGTCACTTGGGGTGCTATCTGATCGACGGAGGCATGCTTTCATCCACCTATTCAATCCTGTAAATCTGAAGTTCCACATTATACAACTCCAACTTAACATTCCCCATTCCTCAGTCAACATTATTAATGGACTCTAAACTGGAATAGGATGACACAGAAGAAGAAGTAGTCCTCTCCCTCCTTGCATTAACATTAACTGAGACATCCCTAGCAGTAATCACAGGCATGTTAGTAATCGTTTGTACAGATCTCAAAATCAATCCCCGAAAAATCGGAAAACAACACCCCATGACTATGGCTACAATAAGTACTATGGCCACTAGGGGACCTACAATGCTGGCCATCCATGTTCCTGTTGAATTACCACTAAAAAACCTTGAAAAGATTTCAACAGCATTCAAATTACCATATCCTCCCACAATCTTGGCATCCCTATTAGTACGCTTAATGCCATCCTGTATGTCTCTAATATTGCCCATAGCTGTAGTTACATTTCCAAGACCCTCTGATTCTGATGGTAGGTATGTACAACATGTAACCCCTCCAACAATTGCACACACACCCCCTTGAGCAGCCGTAATAGCATCCAATGCTATGCGATTATCAATTGCATATTGTCTAATGAGTGCCAACTTAGAACCAATAGCTTGAAACCTCATGACAGTTGCATTAGCCACTCTAGCAACATCATGACGTGTCAAAGCTATGAGATAATGATTGGAATATTGCAATTCTGTATTACCAACAATAGTCTTAAAAACTAACTGAGTACGTGTAAATATTCTACAATCTTGAGGTATTGCTTTGTATCCAGTAGCCAAATCAATCGGATTCGTATTCTTTAAATGTACATACCCCATAAGTTCTGAAGTATCCCTTCTAAAATGCCCAGTAATGTTCGTATTGACAAATTCAACAGGCTGAACCACATAGATAAGGTCATTTAAAGTACATACTCCACAAATTCCCCTGAATAGTGGAGGAAGAGTAGTCCATATATTATTTCCACAACACCAAAAAAATCCTGGAATCGGTAATGTCCCCACTTTTGAAATGTAATATTTTCCCCCCATATCCTTAAACATCATAAGACATTGAGAAGCTCTCAGAAATCAAATATATATTACTGATAACTCTTCTCTCTGTCTTCCCTGCACACATACATCAAATACAGAAGATGCATTTACCGTTGCCGAGACTTTAGTGGGTACAATTGATAAATCACTAGGTACTTCAATTATATGTTTGTCATTGAAGATCGGACATCTAGTAATGGATGACAAATGTTCCGGAATCGCAAAAATGGTTGACTGAACCTTATGCAAATCAATACCATTCTCCTGTCTTACCGATATATTAGTGTAAATAACATATTGAGACATCTTATGAAGAATCCCATCACTCTTGATGATCATGTTATTGGTTTTGCCAATGTAACCGTTATTCGGCAAAATAATCGGTCTGACTGATTGTGACCCCATCTCAGGATGAGTGTTCAATACATACTGATAAGCAAGAATGCATAGTGTTGGTAATCCTTCTGACCCCTGCAGAGGAACCGCCCAATAAGGAAATAAATCCTCAGTCGATTTGGGAATTAATGAACACACATAACATGAATTTTGAATCAATTTTCTAACTTTCTGCTTAAGTGTTTTGTACCGAAAATTAGATGCTATGGGGTGAATAGAATTCACTTGTGAATCCATATTCTCATAAATAATAATTTCCTCCTTCTCCACCAACTCAGCATTCTTATTCTCAGGTAAAGTCGCTGGCCATGTGATTGGAGCGTTTATACACCCAAATACCACTTTCCTTGGTATCCAATAAGGGGCACAAACACCTTGCCAATATTGTGGAAGGTATGTATATAAGTGATCACCACAATACCATACCATGTAATCAGTTGCTGGCCAGGGTAAATTAGTATCCAAAAAAATCTTCTTATCTCGACATTCCTGTGTAATCCCCATTTTATATAGAATTGTATGACTAGCTATAGAAATAACGCAGGTTAGAGGTACAACTTTCTGCTTAGTCCTAATTGCCACTGGTTGCATACTTGCATAAGCTTTCAAATCTCTCTGAACCAAACAGTTTGGAGTCAACACTTTCCATAACCCATTACAGTATTCTACGGTTGGTATATTAGCACCTGTTGCCGCTAATGACATGATAAGTATTAAAACATACTCACCTTCAACAGATTCATATTCAACATTAACCCTAGTCAATTCCTCACTTAAAACTTCAAAATGAACATTATTGACATAAAAAGGCTTACTCCCTGTAGCTCTGAGAGGATAATATAAACAACATCCTCAGAGACAGGAACGTGTTCCATCACTTCCATATCCATGTACACGTCAGGTGGGCTGTATGCTGTATCTTGTTCGTGAAGACGCCAATCTGTTATGAAGCTGGTTGAGAGAATGTCAAGAGTGTGGAAAGCTGTCATCAAGGCAAAGGGTGGCTACTTTGACGAATCTAAAATCTAAAATATATTTTGTCTTCACTATTATTTTACAATGTAGAAATTAACAAAAATAAAGAAAAACCCTTGAATGAGTTGGTGTGTCCAAACTTTTGACAGGTACTATATACAGTGCCTTTAGAAAGTATTTATACCCCTTAACTTATTGCACATTTTGTTGTGTTACAGCCTGAATTCAAAATTGATTAAAAATATGTTTTTTTCGATCCATCCACACACAATACCCCATAACAACAAAGTTACATTTTTGAAATGCAGAAATGTCTCATTTACATAAATATTCACATCCCTGAGTCAATACTTGTTAGAATCACCTATGGCAGCGATTACAGCTGTGAGTCTCTAAGAGCATTACACACCCATATTGTACAATATTTGCCCATTATTATTTTCAAAAGTCTTCAGGCTCTGTCAAATTGGTTGTTGATCATTGCTAGACAACAATTTTCAAGTCTTGCCATACATTTTCAAGCAGATTTAAGTCAAAACTGTTACTCAGCCACGTAGGAACATTCATTGTCTTCTTGGTAAGCAACTCCAGTGTAGATTTGGCCTTGTGTTTTAGGGTATTGTCCTGCTGAAAGGTGAATTCATCTCCCAGTGTATGGTGGAAAGCAGACTGAACCAGGTTTTCCTCTAGGATTTTGCCTGTGCTTAGCTCCATTCCGTTTATTTTTATCCTGAAAAACTCCCCAGCCCTTAACGATTACAAGAATAGCCATAACATTGTGCAGCCACCACTATGCTTGAAAATATGTAGAGTGGTACTCAGCAATGTGTTGTATTGTATTTGCCCCAAATGTAACACTTTGTATTCAGGACAGTTAATCTCAGGATAAATTAATCTCAGTATAATCTATTAAATCAGGCTGTAACACAACAAAATGTGGAAAAAGTCAAGGGGTGTGAATACTCTTTGAAGGCAGTGTATATATATCCGGAATATATCCGGACTCTGACATTGCTTGTTCTGATCTTTCTTGTCACGAGGCTGCCCCCCCTCCTGGTTCGGGCAGGCTTCAGCGTTTGTCGTCACCAGAGTACTAGCTACTGCCGATCCCATTCTCATCACTCCACTTGTCATGTCTTGTCAATCACACACACCTGGTGCTCATTCCACTTATTAGTATGTGTATAAGTGTTCCCTCTGTTCCCCTTGTCTTTGTGAGTGATTGTTTTGTTGTGAGAGCATGTAGCTTGGTTGAGCTACATTTCACTCCGTTATTGCCAAGGTGGATGTTTTCCCTTGTACAGTTTCATTTGACGCATGGGCCGTTTGATTTATGCAAATGTTTTCAACTCTGGACTTCTGTATTTTACCTCCTGCGCCTGATTCTTTCTTTCACACCTCGTCACATTTCTCAATTTCTTTCATTTTGATTATTTGCATATTGTTTTGTATTGTTTGCTAGATATTATTACTGCACTGTTGGAGCTAGAAACACAAGCATTTCGCTACACCTGCGATAATATCAGCATATCTGTGTAGGTGACCAATAAACTTGATTTTATTTAGTTGGATGGTGTGATAACTGGATAACTAGAATGAAGCAACACCTAGGCCTATGTAGTGAATTGATTTTACCCATGAAGCCAAAGGCCTTGTTGTATGCATTCTGACTAGCTGAGCTCTTTAGGTTGAGCTCATAGGAAGAGATACTTGATGAAAGCACCTTTTGAAATATGAAATAGACTTCTAAATAATGCAATAGGCTAAGACACACACACAAAAACACAGATAGTTTCTATAAAGTGTTAGTTATTTTTATACCTACATTATACCTACCAACATTAAACCTCTCTGCTTTTTTGAAAGTTAATAGCACATCAAAGTCTGTCATTTCGAAATTGACTAATGTGGTTGAATCCATTTTGAGATGTACAGATGTACAGATGTACAGAGTTGCTCTCTTCTGATATACCATTTTAACAGCCATGCATACAGTGAAGGAAAAAAGTATTTGATTCCCTGCTGATTTTGTACGTTTGCCCACTGACAAAGAAATGATCAGTCTCTAATTTTAATGGTAGGTTTATTTGAACAGTGAGAGACAGAACAACAAAACAAAAATCCAGAAAAACGCATGTCAAAAATGTTATAAATTGATTTGCATTTTAATGAGGGAAATAAGTATTTGACACCCTCTCAATCAGAAAGATTTCTGGCTCCCAGATGTCTTTTATACAGGTAACGAGCTGAGATTAGGAGCACACTCTTAAAGGGAGTGCTCCTAATCTCAGTTTGTTACCTGTATAAAAGACACCTGTCCACAGAAGCAATCAATAAATCAGATTACAAATTCTCCACCATGGCCAAGACCAAAGAGCTCTCCAAGGATGTCAGGGACAAGATTGTAGACCTACACAAGGCTGGAATGGGCTACAAGACCATCGCCAAGCAGCTTGGTGAGAAGGTGACAACAGTTGGTGTGATTATTCGCAAATGGAAGAAACACAAAAGAACTGTCAATCTCCCTCGGCCTGGGGCTCCATGCAATATCTCACCTTGTGGAGTTGCAATGATCATGAGAATGGTGAGGAATCATTCCAGAACTACAAGGGAGGATCTTGTCAATGATCTCAAGGCAGCTGGTACCATAGTCACCAAGAAAACAATTGGTAACACACTACGCCGTGAAGGACTGAAATCCTGCAGCGCCCGCAAGGTCCCCCTGCTCAAGAAAGCACATATACAGGCCCGTCTGAAGTTTGCCAATGAACATCTGAATGATTCAGAGGAGAACTGGGTGAAAGTGTTGTGGTCAGATGAGACCAAAATTGAGCTCTTTGGCATCAACTCAACTCGCCGTGTTTGGAGGAGGAGGAATGCTGCCTATGACCCCAAGAACACCATCCCCACCGTCAAACATGGAGGTGGGAACATTATGCTTTGGGGGTGTTTTTCTGCTAAGGGGACAGGACTGCTTCACCGCATCAAAGGGACGATGGACGGGGCCATGTACCGTCAAATCTTGGGTGAGAACCTCCTTCCCTCAGCCAGGGCATTGAAAATGGGTCGTGGATGGGTATTCCAGCATGACAATGACCCAAAACACACAGCCAAGGCAACAAAGGAGTGGCTCAAGAAGAAGCACATTAAGGTCCTGGAGTGGCCTAGCCAGTTTCCAGACCTTAATCCCATAGAAAATCTGTGGAGGGAGCTGAAGGTTAGAGTTGCCAAACGTCACGCTCGAAACCTTAATGACTTGGAGAAGATCTGCAAAGAGGAGTGGGACAAAATCCCTCCTGAGATGTGTGCAAACCTGGTGGCCAACTACAAGAAACGTCTGACCTCTGTGATTGCCAACAAGGGTTTTGCCACCAAGTACTAAGTCATGTTTTGCAGAGGGGTCAAATACTTATTTCCCTCATTAAAATGCAAATCAATTTATAACATTTTTGACATGCGTTTTTCTGGATTTTTTTGTTGTTGTTATTCTGTCTCTCACTGTTCAAATAAACCTACCATTAAAATTATAGACTGATCATGTCTTTGTCAGTGGGAAAACGTACAAAATCAGCAGGGGATCAAATACTTTTTTTCCTCACTGTATGTCCTCGTTTGAGCCTAAATGATCAGATATCAATTTCACCGTAGGCTCAATGCGCTGGCTAGATGAAAGCTTTGCAAAAATGATCTAATAATAGCCACTTCAAATGTAAACTCTTAAGCACATTTCTGAACAATAGACCAATAAAGAAAAGCTTTCAGATCAAACATAACAAACAGATAACCAGTAATATAAATTAATCCATCACAGTCTGGCAATTATAGAATCATCACACTTCATAAGGTTCTAATCATATTGTAAGGCCATCTTAAGAACCAAAACTCTCCATGGTCCTTTATTACACTCTTTAGAATAAAAATCCATAAGATCTTGCCATGTTTAAAAGATGTGCATTTAATTGCCACAGATGAGAAAATTCATGCCCCAGGCTTATTTTTGATGAATTTCTCCAGTGAAGTTTGCAAGAAATCTTTGTTGATTCGTTTATTTTTCTGTTTTTTTCACTGCTTATCCAGCTCACATTTTATTTCCTCTCCGCTTGAGTCCTTGAGCTGTGCCTCAAAGCTCAACAAACATACTGTTACTTTGAAGTTAAAGGAAGGAGAGAGAGAGAGAATGAACAGAATAAAACAAACTAAAGAAAGAAAATAAATAAGAAATACCAATAACTATTTTCACATTCATCTTGTATGTGCTGATTATTGGCTGTGACTTGTGGCCTCTTTAGGGAGATGTGGATGGATTACAGTGGGTGGAAAGTGCTGACCAGGAGAAGGAGCTCGGTCTCACTGGGTCTCACAGCGTCTCGTTGGGCTCTGCTCAGAGGCAGATCCTAACAAGGTCAATCATGCCAGGGGCCAATCCACTAACTGTAAAATCAAGTCGCTGGATGCTGGATTCATTCTGTGGGTGCGTCCCAAATGGCACCCTATTCCCTGTATGGTGCACTACTTTTGACCAGAGACCTATGTAAGGTATAGGGTGCCATTTGGGATGCCCCCTGTGTCTGAGGCACTCAATAGAGCTAAACATACTGTATCAATGGAAGGACAACCATTTTGGTGGTGGTGGCGCTCATGCATGCCTTTCCTTTCCATCGAGGTCAGCATTTGCTGTACAGTATGGTACATTTAAAGCTGTTAAACAACTGAATAGACTGAGCCTGAAGTGAAAGTCCCCCACACTCTTGTAACACAAACTTGTGTATGTAAGTGCGTATTAGGTGTTTATACAACGGGTGGGTCTAATCCTGAATGCTGATTGGTTAAATCCGCATTCCAGCCAGTGTCTATTCCACAAGTTACCACCGGCTAAATCTATGACGTTAAAATGCCTATTTACTCTGTTTCATCTGACTGCGCAATCCACTGTCTCATCAGCAATTTATAAACTTGATTTCCACTATAAAAAGCATCTAGACAATAACTCACATTTCTTTTAGACTAACATTTTGTTTTCAACAGCGGAGATTTGTATACACCTTGCTGTCTGTCTCTCCGACAATTGCAACATTGTTTCAATATTCAAATTCGATCTCCAGCTGTCCCATAGTAATGAACGTGTCGGGACGAGACAGAAAGGCAGGCAGCGTTTCTCAGCTAGTCGAAATCACGAATCAGCTGGCATAATTTTTATGGATGTATACAAAGAATTGTCAATTGAAAAAAGGTCAAACGAAACGAAGTGCAGCTAGTTTGCAGTCTTTCCAGCTTCAGTTTGAAGTGATTGTGTTAGCTGTGTTGTTGGCTAGCTCCTCTGAACAACAGTATCCTGACGAGAGAGCACATTTTCTATGCCATGCGAAATCACGCCTCATTAGCTCATTGTTATGGATGTACCAAATAAAATGTCTCTAGAAGACAGCTTAAACACATGCAAATGCAGCTAATTTGCTGTTATTCTGGCTGCACTTTTTGACGTGACTGTAAATTAGCCGTAGTTGCTAGCTAGCAAGCAAGGGATAAGAACGTTGCCAGTCAGTATGGTAATGCAACTTTTAGAATGAACAACTGAGTCGCGTCCATAGATACAGAACAAAAAGATTGAACGACTGGGTCGCGTCTCTAGCAACCGAACCTATAGAACGAACGACCAGCCGGCTTGGGTAGCAACACTAGATTTGTGTCGGGACTATATCTTGTGGAAGGATTAAATAATATGAATACATTCATCAAAATAATGTTTTTAATGAAAATATGTCAATCATTATTTGAATATGTTCGTAACCCGTTGTTTAAAAGTGATAATGCTCTTGAAGCCGGTGTTTGGAGGATATATTGGCACGGTTTGCCGGCCCTCAACTTCGTCTCGGGCCTAACAACACCCGTGCCAATATATCCTCCAAACACCGGCTTCTCAGGCATTATCACTTAAATAAACATTTGTGATAGGTGTATTAAACATACGCACTTGCACAAAATTATTTCAAGTAATAACATATGCATTTACAAATGGCTGCCTCTGTTGCAGCACCTGTTCATATCCTGCCTATGATGGTTGTGTGTGTGTATCTAATTCAAACTTGTGCAAAACGGGGATGTGTTTTCTTCAAAATGAGGACATTGACAGGTAAGGATCCATAAGCGTATATGTATTTACAGTGCCCTTCACATTACCAGACTATCCATATTACAATATGCGCCTCCTGCAGTTACAGAGGAGCTTAAAGGTGAAATGAAATCCATGACTGGTGAGGAGAAACGAATCTGAATATGTGAGGACAAGCACAACTCACCTTCATCATTACAATATAATGATCCAGTTTGCCCTCTCAACTTGCTGCTAAGTATATCCCCTGTGATGTGTTAATCTCCACCATCATATACCAATGGCATGCACATTTATTTACATAGTATGGATGTATCTATCTGCCAGATTTGCATAGTATGGATTCATCTATCTGCCAGATTGACATAGTATGGAGGCATCTGCCATCTGCATGCCATACACAACACAGTATGCAAACTACATGGTACAGTACTTAGGTACAGTGGCTTGCAAAAGTATTCACCCCCCTTGGAATTTTTCCAGCTTTGTTGCCTTACAACCTAGAATTAAAATGGATTTTTGTGGTTTGTATAATTTGATTTACACAACATGCCTACCACTTTGAAGATGCAAAATAAAAGAAATTGTGAAACAAACAAGAAATAAGACAAAAAAACAGAAAACTTGAGCGTGCATAACTATTCACCCCCAACATCAATACTATGTAGAGCCACCTTTTGCAGCAATTACAGCTGCAAGTCTCTTCGGGGTATGTCTCTATAAGCTTGGCACATCTAACCACTGGGATTTTTGCCCATTCTTCAAGGCAAAACTGCTCCTGCTCCTTCAAGTTGGATGGGTTCCGCTGGTGTACAGCAATCTTTAAGTCATACCACAGATTCTCAGTTGGATTGAGGTATGGGCTTTGACTAGGCCATTCCAAGACATTTAAATGTTTCCCCTTAAACCACTCAAGTGTTGCTTTAGCAGTATGCTTAGGGTCATTGTCCTGCTGGAGGGTGAACCTCCATCCCAGTCTCAAATCTCAGGAAGACTGAAAAGGTTTTCCCTCAAGAATTTCCCTGTATTTAGCGCCATCCATCTTTCCTTCAATTCTGACCAGTTTCCCAATCCCTGCCGATAAAAAACATCCCCACAGCATGATGCTGCCACCACCATGCTTCACTGTGGGGATGGTGTTCTCGGGGTGATGAGAGGTGTTGGGTTTGCGCCAGACATAGCATTTTCCTTGATGGCCAAAAAGCTCAATTTTAGTCTCATCTGACCAGAGTACGTTCTTCCAGAAATTTGGGGAATCTCCCACATGCCTTTTGGCGAACACAAAATGTTTATAGACTGAGCTTTGCAGCTCCTTCAGGGTTATCTTTGGTCTCTTTGTTGCCTCTCTGATTAATGCCCTCCTTGCCTGGTCCGTGAGTTTTGGTGGGCGGCCCTCTCTTGGCAGGTTTATTGTGGTGCCATATTCTTTCCATTTTTTAATAATGGATTTAATGGTGCTCCGTGGGATGTTCAAAGTTTCAGATATTTTTCTATAACCCAACCCTGATCTGTACTTCTCCACAACGTTGTCCCTGACCTGTTAGGAGAGCTCATTGGTCTTCATGGTGCCACACGCTTGGTGGTGCCCCTTGCTTAGTGGTGTTGCAGACTCTGGGGCCTTTCAGAACAGGTGTATATATACTGAGATCATGTGACAGATCATGTGACACTTAGATTGCACAGAGGTGGACTTTATTTCACTAATTATGTGACTTCTGAAAATAATTTGTTGCACCAGATCTTATTTAGGGGCTTCATAGCAAAGGGGGTGAATACATATGCACGCACCACTTTTCCGTTATTAATTTATTTAAACAAGTTTTTTCATTTCACTTCACTAATTTGGACTATTTTGTGTATGTCCATTACATGAAATCCAAATAAAAATCTATTTAAATTACAGGTTGTAATGCAACAAAATAGGAAAAACACCAAGTGGGATGAATACTTCTGCAAGGCACTGTATGCAAACCGCAACATTGCTTTTCAATGTTTGGGGTTGAGGCAACGTTGAGCTAAGGTGAAAACGCTATTGACATTCTATAATCAAATGATAATGTATATTATTATTGATTAACAAACACAGGGGAAAATAGGATGCAGTTGCCACAGAATTATAGCAAGGTGTCAAGCTAATCCCCAGTGGCAAACAGGGGTAAAGATGTATGTACGAGCTTCGCTATTCTGATAGTGTGACAAGTAGAGGGATGACCCAATGCATATCTGGTTCACTTTTACCGCTTGATAGATGGACCCTCCCTGAAATGACTGTACCCTGCTTTATCCTTGGCAAAGAGTGTATATGAACTTTATGTGCCTTTCAATTGACAGTGGTGACTTATTGAACATCTAAATGTCTTTGTGTCCTCTCGGCTGCCTGCACCTTGTGCTAAACAGAATGCATTTGCGGTGGCTATAACAGGGATTCTTTCAGGTGTAAAGGATTTATGGTTGTGAGGCTTTAAATGCAGTTGAAATGCCTGTGTGGTTACAGTTGAGTATATCTTGATGATCTTTGTGCTTATCATGGTTATGAGTCACTATCAGTATGTTATTTAAAAAGAGTACTATCTCCCTACAGTCCACTGATGAGGAGTAATACAAACATTTATAAAGGCTTATGTCGTTTTTTTTTATACGGTCATAACAAGTTATGCCAGAGTAGAAAATTCACTAAATTGTAGTAAATTGAAATGAAGCGTCCACTAATTTGGCAATGAACCAATGGAAATCTGTCAAATCAACTGACGGGCCACTAATGCTTATTGGAAATAGCTTCAACCTACTCTACATGTGTCTCCAGAGCCAGTGGATGTGTTCCCTTAGCCCCGTTTATACCTGGTTCTAAGATGCGTCCGTTGTTCTGATCTTGTCCACATTTGTAGACAATCAAAATATGCATTGTTATCTGATTATGATTAGATCTTTCTGACCACCTCCGGAGGTAGTCGAAGACGCATCTTGTACGGATATTCTTGAAGTGTAAATGAATCCAGCCATTTGAATTAAGATCATTGTCTTCATTAGAAACCCAGTGCCTACTGGCACTGTGGTCGGGTACCACAGTCCAATACTGCGTCCAGCTCTGAATAAAATGGGCAGTTAGATATGAAGACGTGTACACACATACCATGTACAGTGGGGAAAATACGTATTTAGTCAGCCACCAATTGTGCAAGTCCTCCCACTTAAAAAGATGAGAGAGGCCTTTAATTTTCATCATAGGTACACGTCAACTATGACAGACAAATTGAGTAAAAAAAATCCAGAAAATCACATTGTAGGATTTTTAATGAATTTATTTGCAAATTATGGTGGAAAATAAGTATTTGGTCACCTACAAACAAGCAAGATTTCTGGCTCTCACAGACCTGTAACTTCTTCTTTAAGAGGCTCCTCTGTCCTCCACTCGTTACCTGTATTAATGGCACCTGTTTGAACTTGTTATCAGTATAAAAGACACCTGTCCACAACCTCAAACAGTCACACTCCAAACTCCACTATGGCCAAGACCAAAGAGCTGTCAAAGGACACCAGAAACAAAATTGTAGACCTGCACCAGGCTGGGAAGACTGAATCTGCAATAGGTAAGCAGCTTGGTTTGAAGAAATCAACTGTGGGAGCAATTATTAGAAAATGGAAAACATACAAGACCACTGATAATCTCCCTCGATCTGGGGCTCCACGCAAGATCTCACCCCGTGGGGTCAAAATGATCACAAGAACGGTGAGCAAAAATCCCAGAACCACACGGCGCGACCTAGTGAATGACCTGCAGAGAGCTGGGACCAAAGTAACAAAGCCTACCATCAGTAACACACTACGCAGCCAGGGACTCAAATCCTGCAGTTCCAGACGTGTCCCCCTGCTTAAGCCAGTACATGTCCAGGCCCGTCTGAAGTTTGCTAGAGTGCATTTGGATGATCCAGAAGAGGATTGGGAGAATGTCATATGGTCAGATGAAACCAAAATATAACTTTTTGGTAAAAACTCAACTCGTCGTGTTTGGAGGACAAAGAATGCTGAGTTGCATCCAAAGAACACCATACCTACTGTGAAGCATGGGGGTGGAAACATCATGCTTTGGGGGGTTTTTTCTGCAAAGGGACCAGGACGACTGATCCGTGTAAAGGAAAGAATGAATGGGGCCATGTATCGTGAGATTTTGAGTGAAAACCTCCTTCCATCAGCAAGGGCATTGAAGATGAAACGTGGCTGGGTCTTTCAGCATGACAATGATCCCAAACACACCACCCGGGCAACAAAGGAGTGGCTTCGTAAGAAGCATTTCAAGGTCCTGGAGTGGCCTAGCCAGTCTCCAGATCTCAACCCCATAGAAAATCTTTGGAGGGAGTTGAATGTCCGTGTTGCCCAGCGACAGCCCCAAAACATCACTGCTCTAGAGGAGATCTGCGTGGAGGAATGGGCCAAAATACCAGCAACAGTGTGTGAAAACCTTGTGAAGACTTACAGAAAACGTTTGACCTGTGTCATTGCCAACAAAGGGTATATAACAAAGTATTGAGAAACTTTTGTTATTGACCAAATACTTATTTTCCACCATAATTTGCAAATAAATTCATTAAAAATCCTACAATGTGACTTTCTGGATTTTCTTTTCTCATTTTGTCTGTCATAGTTGACGTGTACCTATGATGAAAATTACAGGCCTCTCTCATCTTTTTAAGTGGGAGAACTTGCACAACTGGTGGCTGACTAAATACTTTTTTTCCCCACTGTACATCAATGAACACCTGTGCGTCTGTCTGTGGTACAGTATGTGAGTGTACATGTGTGCTTGTGTCAAAAGGGGGAGAAATAGGGAGAATGCTGTAACATGCCTCACTCTCCATTGACTTGCATTGGATTTGCTTAGACTGTACAGTGCCTTGCAAAAGTATTCATCCCAATAGGCTTTTTTTCCTATTTTGTTGCATTACAACCTGTAATTTAAATAGACTTTATTTGGATTTCATGTAATGGACTTATACAAAATAGTCAAAGTTGGTGAAGTGAAATGAAAAAAATAACTTGTTTCAAAAAATTCTAAAAAATATATAACGGAAAAGTGGTGCGTGCATATGTATTCACCCCCTTTGCTATGAAGCCCCTAAATAAGATCTGGTGCAACCAATTACCTTCAGAAGTCACATAATTAGTTAAATAAAGTCCACCTGTGTGCAATCTAAGTGTCACAAGCAAGGGGCACCACCAAGCATGCAGCACCATGAAGACCAATGAGCTCTCCAAACAGGTCAGGGACAAAGTTGTGGAGAAGTACAGATCAGGTTTGGGTTATAGAAAATTATCCGAAACTTTGAACATCCCATGGAGCAACATTAAATCCATTATAAAAAAAAATGAAAGAATATGGCACCACAATAAACCTGCCAAGAGAGGGCCGCCCACCAAAACTCACAGACCAGGCAAGGAGGAAATTAATCAGAGGCAACAAAGAGACCAAATATAACCCTGAAGGAGCTGCAAAGCTCCACAGCGGAGATTGGCGTATCTGTCCATAGGACCACTTAAAGCCATACACTCCACAGAGCTGGTCTTTACAGAAGCGTAGCCAGAAAAAAGCCATTGCTTAAAGAAAAAAATAAGCAAACACATTTGGTGTTCGCCAAAGGCATATGGGAGACTCCCCAAACATATGGAAAAAAGTACTCTGGTCAGATGGGACTAAAATTGAGCTTTTTGGCCATCAAGAAAAACGATATGTCTGGCGCAAACCCAACACCTCTCATCACCCCGAGAACACCATCCCCACAGTGAAGCATGGTGGTGGCAGCATCATGCTGTGGGGATGTTTTTCATCGGCAAGGACTGGGAAACTGGTCAGAATTGAAGGAATGATGGATGGCGCTACATACAGGGAAATTCTTGAGGGAAACCTGTTTCAGTCTTCCTGAGATTTGAGACTGGGATGGAGGTTCACCTTCCAGCAGGACAATGACCCTAAGCATAATGCTAAAGCAACACTCAAGTGGTTTAAGGGGAAACATTTAAATGTCTTGGAATGGCTTAGTCAAAGCTCAGACCTAAATCCAATTGAGAATCTGTGGTATGACTAAAATATAATATAATATGCCATTTAGCAGACGCTTTTATCCAAAGCGACTTACAGTCATGTGTGCATACATTTTTACGTATGGGTGGTCCCGGGGATCGATCCCACTACGCTGGCGTTACAAGCGCCATGCTCTACCAATTGAGCTACAGAGGACCACTAAGATTGTTCTACACCAGTGGAAGCCATCCAACTTGAAGGAGCTGGAGCAGTTTTGCCTTGAAGAATGGGCAAAAATCCCAGAGGCTAGATGTGCCAAGCTTATAGAGACATACCCCAAGATACTTTTTATTATTTTATTTTTCATTTCACATTTATCTAACCAGGTAAGACAGTTGAGAACAAGTTCTCATTTACAACTGCGACCTGGCCAAGATAAAGCAAAGCAGTGCGATAAAAACAACAACAACAAAGAGTTGCATATGGGATAAACAAAACGTACAGTCAACAACACAATTGAAAATCTATATACAGTGTGCGCAAATGTAGTAAGTTATTGAGGTAAGACAATAAATAGGCCAATTTAGTATTAACACTGGAATGATAGATGTGCAGAAGATGATGTGCAAATAAAGATACTGGGGTGCAAATGAGCAAAATAAATGACAATATGGGGATGAGGTAGTTGGGTGGGCTAATTACAGATGGGCATTGTACAGGTGCAGTGATCGGTAAGCTCCTCTGAAAACTGATGCTTAAAGTTAGCGAGGGAGATAAGAGTCTCCAGCTTCAGAGATTTTTGCAGTTCGTTCCAGTCATTGGCAGCAGAGAACTGGAAGGAATGGCAGCCAAAGGAGGTGTTGGCTTTGGGGATGACCAGTGAGATATACCTGCTGGAGCGCATACTACGGGTGAGTGTTGCTATGGTGACCAATGAGCTAAAATAAGGCGGGGATTTGCCTAGCAGTGATTTATAGATGACCTGGAGTCAGTGGGTTTGGCGACTAATATGTAGTGAGGGCCAGCCAACGAGAGCGTACAGGTCACAATGGTGGGTAGTATATGGGGCTTTGGTGACAAAACGGATGGCACTGTGATAGACTACATCCAATTTGCTGAGTAGAGTGTTGGAGGCTATTTTGTAAATGACATCGCCGAAGTCAAGGATCGGTAGGATAGTCCGTTTTACGAGGGCATGTTTGGCAGCATGAGTGAAGGAGGCTTTGTTGCGAAATAGGAAGCCGATTCTAGATTTAACTTTGGATTGGAGATGCTTAATGTGAGTCTGGAAGGAGAGTTTACGGTCTAACCAGAAACCTAGGTATTTGTAGTTGTCCACATATTCTAAGTCAGACCTGCTGAGAGTAGTGATTCTAGTCGGGCGGGCGGGTGCAAGCAGCGTTCGATTGAAGAGCATGCATTTAGTTTTACTAGCATTTAAGAGCAGTTGGAGGCTACGGAAGGAGTGTTGTATGGCGTTGAAGCTCGTTTGGAGGTTTGTTAACACAGTGTCCAATGAAGGGCCAGATGTATACAAAATGGTGTCGTCTGCGTAGAGGTGGATCTGAGAGTCACCAGCAGCAAGAGCGACATCATTGATATACACAGAGAATAGAGTCGGCCCGTGAATTGAACCCTGTGGCACCCCCATAGAGACTGCCAGAGGTCCAGACAACAGGCCCTCTGATTTGACACATTGAAGTCTATCTCAGAAGTAGTTGGTGAACCAGGCGAGGCAGTCATTTGAGAAACCAAGGCTATTTAGTCTGCCAGTAAGAATGCGGTGATTAACAGAGTCGAAAGTCTTGGCCAGGTGGATGAAGACGGCTGCACATTACTGTCTTTTATCGATCGCGGATATAATATCGTTTAGGACCTTGAGCGTGGCTGAGGTGCACCCATGACCAGCTCGGAGACCAGATTGCATAGCGGAGAAGGTACGGTGGGATTCAAAATGGTCGGTGATCTGTTTGTTAACTTGGCTTTCAAATACTTTCGAAAGGCAGGGCAGGATGGATATAGGTCTGTAACAGTTTGGATCTAGAGTGTCACCCACTTTGAAGAGGGGGATGACCACGGCAGCTTTCCAATCTCTGGGGATCTCAGACGATACGAAAGAGAGGTTGAACAGGCTAGTAATAGTGGTTGCGACAATTTCGGCGGCTAATTTTAGAAAGAAATGGTCCAGATTGTCTAGCCCAGCTGATTTGTAGGGGTCCAGATTTTGCAGCTCTTTCAGAACATCAGCTATCTGAATTTGGGTGAAGGAGAAGCGGGTGGTGGGCATGGCCAAGTTGCAGCGGAGGGTGCAGAGCTGGTGGCCGGGATAGGGGTAGCCAGGTAGAAAGAATGGCCAGCCGTAGTAAAATGCTAGTTGAAATTTTCGATTATCATAGATTTATCGGTAGTGACAGTGTTTCCTAGCCTCAGACTTGCAGCTGTAATTGCTGCAAAAATTGGCTCTACAATGTATTGACTTTGGGGGGGTGAATAGTTATGCACGCTCAAGTTTTCTGTTTTTTTGTCTTATTTCTTTGTTTGTTTCACAAGAAAAAATATTTTGCATCTTCAAAGTGGTAGGCATGTTGTGTAAATCAATTTTAATTCCATGTTGTAAGGCAACAAAATAGGAAAAATGACAAGGGGGGTGAATACTTTCGCAAGCCACTGTATAATATACTCTATGAGTGTGTGTGAGTGTGTGTGGAATTCTTTATATATTGTTTTTATATATATTGGTCCGGATAATTATTAAGATTTTAACATGTTTAAGATCTGAGAAAGAGAAAAAAAGCGGATGTACTCTAGGGGTGTGTGTGAGAGAGAGTGTACATTTATTTAAATATTGTTTTTATATTTATACATTGGTCCAGACAATCTATTTACCGAACATTATTAACATCTGAAAATATTTAAGATCTGAGAAAGAGAGAAAATGTTGGAAAATGTTTCTCTCTCCAGTCTCCATTGACTTGCATTGGATTTGCAAATACTGCATGTACTCTAGGGGTATGTGTGTGATATAGAGAGAGTGTGTATTTCTTTAGATATTGATTTAATATATACAGTACCAGTCAAAAGTTTAGACACACCTACTCATTTTTTTTTTATTTTTTTTTTTACTATTTTCTAAACTATGAAATAACACATATGGAATCACTTAGTACCCAAACATTTTTTAAACAAATCAAAATATATTTTCTATTTTAGATTCTTTAAAGTAGTCACCTTTTGCCTTGATGACAGCTTTGCACACTCTTGGCATTCTCTCAACCATCTTCACCTGGAATGCTTTTCCAACAGTCTTGAAGGAGTTCCCACGTATGCTGAGCACTTGTTGGCTGCTTTTCCTTCACTCTCAAATGGGTTGAGGTTGGGTGATTGTGGAGGCCAGGTCATCTGATGCAGCACTCCATCACTCTCCTTCTTAATCAAATATCCCTTACACACTCTGGAGGTGTGGTAGTTCTTTGTCCTGTTGAAAAACAAATCATAGTCCCACTAAGCGCAAAGCAGATGGGATGGTGTATCGCTGCAGAATGCTGTGGTATCCATGCTGGTTAAGTGTGCCTTGAATTCTAAATAAATCACAGACAGTGTCACCAGCAAAGCACCCCCACACCATCACACCTCCTCCTCCATGCTTTACGGTGGGAACCACACATGCGGAGATCATCCGTTCACCTTCTCCGCATCTCACAAAGACACAGCGGTTGGAACCAAACATCTCAAATTTGGACTCATCAGACAAAAGGACAGATTTCTAATGTCTATTGCTCGTATTTCTTGGCCCAAAGCAAGTCTCTTCTTCTTATTGGTGTCCTTTACTAGTGGTTTCTTTGCAGCAATTCGACCATGAAGGCTTGATTCACGCAGTCTCCTCTGAACAGTTAATGTTACTTGAACTCTATTAAGTATTTATTTGGGCTGCAATCTGAGGCTGGTAACTCTAATGAACGTTTCCACTGCAGCAGAGGTAACTCTGGGTCTTCCTTTCCTGTGGCGGTCCTCATGAGAGCCAGTTTCATCATAGTGCTTGATGGTTTTTGCGACTGCACTTGAAGAAACCTTCAAACTTCTTGAAATGTTCCATATTGACTGACCTTCATGTCTTAAAGTAATGATGGACTGTCATTTATCTTTGCTTATTTGAGCTGTTCTTGCTATAATATGGACTTGGTCTTTTACCAAATAGGGCTTGTCACAACACAACTGATTGGCTCAAACGCATTAAGAAGGAAAGAAATTCCACAAATTAAACTTTAAGAGGCACCCCTGTTAATTGAAATGCATTCCAGGTGACTACCTCATGAAGCTGTTTGAGAGAATGCCAAGAGTGTGGAAAGCTGTCATCAAGGCAAAGGGTTACTACATTATTCCATGTGTGTTATTTCATAGTTTTGATGTCTTCACTATTGTTCTACAATGTAGAAAATAGTAAAAATTAAGAAAAACCCTTGAATGAGTAGGTGTGTCCAAACTTTTGACTGATACTGTTTATTCCGCCCGCACAGGTATTCATCAGGCTAGATCAGTTGTACTGTAGTCAACCAGTATTTCACCTTTTATACTATAGTCTTTGCCAATAGGGCTCTGGTCAAAAGTAGTGCACTATATAGGGAATAGGTTGCCATTTGGGACACAGGCAGGACTGTAACTGATGAGAATGAGGTGAACTCAACCTTGAAAAAAGAAAGTATGTGCTCTTTACTTAAAGAACAGCAGTGATTCTGCATGGAGCTCCCAGCAGCCCATTGCAAGGTGCACAGCTGGTCTGAGTGCACAGCTAAGGATCGTTTACTGAACACTGCATGATCTGGTACTTCCTGTTCCTGTCCAGACTCTTTATTTAAGGCACCAAATGTGACAGAACAATCTCCTGTTGATTGACACCAGCTGTTACCCAATGAGAGGGCACCGTTCACCAGCTGGATCCGCCCAGTCAGATGAGCATGATATTTAACGTGTTCATTTTCTTCAGCTATGAGAATCTTGCGGAAATCCATATTTTTGGGGATTTTGGCAATGAGGGCATGTATCTACTTCCTCAGAGTCAGATGAACTCATGGATAGCATTTTTATGTATCTGTGTCCAGTATGAAGGAAGTTAGAGGTAGTTTTGTGTGCCAATGCTAACTAGCGTTAGCTCAATGACTGGAAGTCTATGGGTATCTCATGCTAGTGGATACCCATAGACTTCCAGTCATTGTGCTAACGCTAGTTAACAATTACGCTACAATTACTCTCTTCAAACTGCACGCAGAGACGTAAAAATAGTATCCACAAGTTAATCTGACTCTGGAGAAGTAGATCAATGGCCTCATTGCCAAAATCCCAAAGCATCCCTTTAAAAGTCGAGCTTCATGACTCCACTTTTCTCTCCTTTTTTGTCGGATGCACATGCACATAGCTTAGTAGTGTACACCCCCCCAGCTTAGACAGGGCTTAGACTCTTATGGGTTGAAATCCTTTCCCTTTTCAAAACAACGTGAGCCCGGAACAGTATACAGTACAGTTTTAAATTCTGCAAGACAAACACGCCTTGCAGCATAGATGTTGTTTTCCTTTTCTCTGTGAAAATCGAACGCAGCTTAAAGCAGAGTGATGGAGCAGAGCAATAAGGATCTCCATCCCTCCAAAAAGTGCTGACTTTAAGGCAAAAAATTGTAATAGATTCTCAAAGCAGAGGGCCGGCCATTACAGGGCCAGCATGCAAATGACAGGTAAAGAAATAATCTACAAGGTGTTAGTGAGCCCTGGGTTGAGAGAGAGAGAGAGAGAGAGAGAGAGAGAGAGAGAGAGAGAGAGAGAGAGAGAGAGAGAGAGAGAGAGAGAGGCCTCTCCTCTCCCCCACCAGCCAGGCCTGATGCTGAAGCACCGTAATGTTCGGTCTGGTAATTACATATTGATTTGACTCTGTCGATGAGTATTCCGAACTAGTGTCCTCCTCTCCTCCTCCGCTGAAAGAGAGAATGCATAAAAGTCTGAACTAATCTTGTTAACATCCAAATGTAATATCATCATATAGGAGTGGAGAGGAGAAGTGTAGGCCGGCAACTCCGCTGATGAATAATTACTTATTCATATCTCTCAGAGCAGTAAGGAAGAGAAAGAGCAATTTGTAACTATTGATAGGGGAGAACCAAAACATTTCAATAGCCTCCGATGAGAAAAGCCACTGTAACTTCATGTTGGTTTATCATTGTTTTAAGGATGATTATATTATGGAATTGATCCATCCAATTTGAGAATAGGCATGTGAATTTCATGTTTGAAGAATTTTCATTTGAAAACTCTCCCATATTTATGATTCATGACACATTTTCCCAAGTACAAGTCAAGCTACTTCAAAGGGTATACTGAGAGAACATGCCCGTGTTCTGGTGGAATAACAACATGTGAAGTGGAGAGAGAAATGAGGCTCGCTCTCAGAAGAGCCAACACTTTACGTTTCAATGAGGACCCTTGTGACATATAATGGACAAAGATTTCAGATAGAGTAGAAAACCTTGAGGTAATTTTGATATAAGCTCTCTCTCATTCAGCCAAGGCGTTTGCTTGGACAGAGAGAGAAAGAGAGACAGACTGATAAAATGGTCTGTGACTATATGCATGTTTACACTAAAGTGAAGAACAAGGGTTAGAAGTTAGAAGTATCAACAGGCTAAGCATTTGCTTTGGAGTGCGATCCAAATAATGCTCTCTGTCCAGAGCTGTGTCCCAAATGGCACCCTATTTTCCTATATAGCGCTCTACTTTTGATCAGGGCCCACAGGGCTCTCTCCAAAAGTATTGCATTCGGAAAGTATTCAGACCCCTTGACTTTTTCACATTTTGTTACATTTCAGCCTTATTCTAAAATGAATTAAATTGTTTTTTTCCCCCTCATCAATCCACACACAATACCCCATAATGACAAAGTGAAACAGGTTTTTAGAAATTTTTGCAAATGTATTAAAAGTAAAAAACAGAAATATCTTATTTACATAAGTATTCAAACCCTTTGCTATGAGACTAGAAATTGAGCTGAGGTGCATCCTGTTTACAATGATCATCCTTGATATGTTTCTACAACTTGATTGGAGTCCACCTGTGGTAAATTCAATTGATTGGACATGATTTGGAAAGGCGATCCAAATAATGCTCTCTGTCCAGAGCTATGTCCCAAATGGCACCCTATTTTCCTGTATAGCGCACTACTTACTTTTGATCAGTGTCCACAGTTTATATAATGTCAGAGCAAAAACCAAGCCATGAGGTTGAAGGAATTGTCCGTAGAGCTCCGTGACAGGATTGTGTTGAGGCACAGATCTGGGGAAGGGTACCAAAACATTTCTGCAGCACTGAAGGTCCCCAAGAACACCGTGGCCTCCATCATTCTTCAATGGAAGAAGTTTGGAACCACCAAGACTCTTCCTAGAGCTGGCCGCCTGGCCAAACTGAGCAATCGGAGGAGAAGGGCATTGGTCAGAGAGGTGAGCAAGAACCCGATGGTCACTCTGACAGAGCTCCAGAGTACTTCTGTGGAGATGGGAGAACCTTCTAGAAGGACAACAATCTCTGCAACACTCCACCAATCAGGACTTTATGGTAGAGTTGCCAGACGGAAGCAACTCCTCAGTAAAAGGCACATGACAGCCCGCTTGGAGTTTGCCAAAAGGCACCTAAAGGACTCTCAGACCATGAGAAACAAGATTCTCTGGTCTGATGAAACCAAGATTGAACTCTTTGGCCTTGATGCCAAGTGTCACTTCTGGAAGAAACCTGGCACCATCCCTATGGGGAAGCATGGTGGTGGCAGCATCATGCTGTGGGGATGTTTTTTAGCGGCGGGGACTGGGAGACTAGTCAGGATTGAGGGAAAGATGAACAGAACAAAGTACAGCGAGATCCTTGATGAAAACCTGCTCCAGACTGGGGCGAAGGTTCACCTTCCAACAGGACAACAACCCTAAGCACACAGCCAAGACAACGCAGGAGTGGCTTCGGGACAAGTCTCTGAATGTCCTTGAGTGGCCCAGCCAGAGCCCGGACTTGAACCCGATCAAACATCTCTGGAGAGACCTGAAAATAGCTGTGCAGCGACGCTCCCCATCCAACCTGACAGAGCTTGAGAGGATCTGCAGAGAAGAATGGGAGAAACTCCCCAAATACAGGTGTGCCAAGCTTGTAGCGTCATACCCAAGAAGACTCAAGGCTGTAATCTCTGCCGAAGGTGCTTCAACCAAGTACTGAGGAAAGGGTCTGAATACTTATATAAATGTAGTTTAGTTTTATTTTATTTTTTTAGCAAAAATGTCTAAAAACCTGCTTTTGCTTTGTCATTATGGGGTATTGTGTGTAGATTGATGAGAAAAACAACAACTATTTAATCCATTTTAGAATAAGGCTGTAACGTAACAAAATGAGGAAAAAGTCAAGGGATCTGAATACTTTCCGAATGCACTGTATAGGGAATAGGGTGCCATTTGGGACACAGGCTATCTCTCCAGTTCAATGTTGGAATTTTTAAAAGGGGGAGATGAAACATGAAAGACTCTGAAAGCTCTGAGTATAAATATGAATATTTGTATTGTTGTTTGTGTTTGTGCATCACTAAAAGGGTTTTTCGTCGGAACATAATAACATGTATCTCAGGGGCATAATGAATGATTGCACATAAAACAGCTGGTAATTAACTAATTCTGACTCAAAGAATAACCAATAAGTATGTTCACACAAACAAACAAATACATTCATTACTTGCCATGATATAGAATTAACATGCTGTGGAGCAACATAATGTTTCATAAAATAGTGATGACATGGGAAATAAAGTATCTATACACCCATGAAGGGCCAACCGATTAAATTGAAATCAGATCAAAATTAATTATAGTGTGTACATGAACCATGATAATAGCTGTGTTTAATATATGATCATTATTATATCATGCACATAGAATTAATATATATTTTTTGGTTCAGCATGGTTGTCTTGAGATTTTGTGCAGTGAATTACCTGAAGTAAACAACTGAGCACTATTAAATATTGCAAATGTAGACCGGTCCTAAGACTCAATTTCCTACAAGGGAAAGTAGTTAATCAATTAGCTCTGTGCATAGCAGAGAACAACAAAAGACAGATACTGCCAAAGCTAAATCCCCTATTATACCATATTATTGTGAAATCAATTGCTTATTTTTCACAACGGATCACACAGTCAGACTTGCCAACAATATTACACATTTAATCTAGCAGTTTACGCTGAAACACTTATATCAAGATGCCAGACGGCTATACATTTTGTCTCCTGGCATCTCTATTACCAAGTGACTCACCTCAGGTTCCTTTGTCAGGGACCTGTATTAACACTCCTCCCTGCTACGCTGATGTATCTGTGCCATAAAGTGAAACAGAGGCCAAGGCTTTGCATATGGTGATTTAGGCAGACCTTGAGTCAGCGATTTTTCGTCCCTAATGGTTTTCAGCTGTGGTGGATTACTAAGGGATGAATCACTGAGGTGAAGTTTTTTGTCTTATAGCTCAGTTAACAATAAGGCCAAACAGTTCCTCAATCATTTGGTCTCCTCTAGGTTGAGACTGTGACTGATGGCAATCAAAGATATCAACCATAGTGTGAATGCAATTTGTCCTGCTACAGTGGTAAATATGAAAATAAAATATTATTCCAAATGAAACAAACACCCCCACCTCTCTGTCACGTTTTTTTTTTAAATCTTCCCCCATGTGGCTGCACTTGTCATCCCGGGAAAGTCACGTATTTCAGCCCCTTTTTTAGGTGTCCTTACATTTCTTTAGACAAAAAAGGTCATTTTGTCAGCAGTCGCCGAATGTCATTACACTTTTTGGTGTTTTAATAATAATAATAAATGTATTAAACTTGTATAGCGTTTATCATTACAGACAGAATCTCAAAGTGCTTTTTAAGCAAGATAACCAACAAATAAATATATGCTACAACAGCAGCTAGATCAGATAGACCAGGGATGGGCAACTCCAGTCCTCGGGGGCCAGAGGGGTGTTACACTTCTTCCCCATAAAACACAGCTGATTCAACTAATTGCATTCTAAACTGAAGATCATGATTGATTATTGGAGTCAGGTGTGTTAGCTGGGGCTGGGGCAAAAGAGTGACTGGGGTTGCCCATCCCTGAGCTAGATCAAGTCTGTTTGAGTGCTTCTTGAAGCCTCCAGTAGATGGGTAGCCGCGGTCATGAGAAGATCTCGAAGCTCATAGTCACCTGAGGTGGTGGTCGCCGTCTGTAGCTTCTCTATTTTGGGACTCTGTGATAAAGAATGGGAGAAACTCCCCAAATGACGCTTGTAGCATCATACCCAAGAAGACTCTAGGCTTTAATCGCTGCCAAAGGTATTGCAACAAAGTACTGAGTAAAAGGCCTGAATACTTATGTAAATTTTATATATCCGTTTTTTATTTTTAATAAATGTGCAAAAATGTCTAAAAACCTGTTTTTGCTTTGTCATTATGGGATATTGTGTGTAGAAAAAACGATTCAATCCATTTTAGAATAAGGCTGTAATGTAACAAAATGTGGAAAAAGTCAAGGGGTCTGAATACTTTCCGAATGCACTGTATATGTTTTTAAATAACATTCTTAGAATGTTCTCTGAACATTACTAAAGTTTTCTTGTGGTTTTTATGGAAAGTTTTCTTAATGTTCTCATGAGGAAACCTGTTTGAAACATTATGCTAAAGTACTGAAATTCCCACAGAAGAACGTTGTTTCTTAACATTATTTGAGCATTTTGAGAACATTCCCAGTTGTAGAACATTCCTTTAACATCACCAAAATTGTACTTAAATGTAACCATGTTTGAACTTTTAGGAAACGTTCTGTTAAAGTAATGAAATACCAAGAAAACAATTATTATTTTTTTGTTCCTTAAATGTGCTGACAATGTTCCAAAGCCAAGCAACTATCCTGCACCGTTCCCAGAAAGTTGTGAGAAGGTTGTATGCAAAATAACCATAAGACCACCACGCTCTCACCAACCTCTAAGAAACATATTGTTCTCAGAATGTAATGTTCTAGCTGGGATCTACGAGGTGATACTTCAAGTTGTTGAGGCTCACAATTCTTTATCTGCAGGTAATTATGTATTCTATACCATTCAGTGGTGGAAGGACGATCAAGAACCCATTTACATGTTAGCATCGAGCTCTCCTCCTCAATCAACTCTCTCAGACTTTTTAATGAATTTTAATGCACTTGTGACATTCTCAAGGCTGAGTTATGTAGGCGGGAGGTTCGCTCCTATATGTAGACTTGTAGCAAACAGAACAGTGTCTATGTCCCAAATGGTATCCTATTCCCCATATAGTGCACTACGGTTGTGCACTATGTAGGGAATAAGGTGCTATTTTGAACATAGCAAGTAAAGTAACATGTATACTGGTTTATTGCAGATTTAATAACAGGGGATTAACATATCAAACTACTAATCAGAAAAGAGAAGACTATGATAATTGCAATAGATTGAACACACATCAGACAAAATAGTAGAGGTATTCCATCTCTGTCCAGCTATTTTGATTGATTAAGTCCCTTTGACTCCTTCCCTCATAATCATGTGTACTTACCTAGATAATTATTTTACATTATAAACTGGGTGGTTTGAACCCTGAATGCTGATTGGCTGAAAGCCGTGGTATATCAGACCGTATACCATTGGTATGATTTTTTAAGAAGTTTTCCTACTGTTCTAATTACGTTGGTAACCAGTTTATAACAGCAATAAGGCACATCGGGGGTTTGTGGTATATGGCCAATATACCACGGCTAACGGCTGTATCCAAGCACTCTGCGTTGTGTCGTATGAGAACAGTCTTTAGCTGTGGTATATTGTCCATAGACCACACCCCCTCGTGCCTTATTGGTTAATTATATTGCTCATAAAGCTGTCTTTGCCCTTTGTTTTCCTACTGTCTGTATGCTCCACCTTCGCTGTGTTGTCTCTCTGTATCTGTTGCTCTCTTGTTCAACCTCCCTCTACATTCTGTATTGCAAATCCCTTACACCCCTCTACCTCCTCCCTCCACTCAGACCTTCTTCCCCTAGTTCACCCTGTCAGCATCAATATTAAGCCCTTTATGTGATCCTGGGCTGGATCGATATCACTGGGAGCTCTTTTGGGTCAGGGCCCTCTTGGGCCCCTCCTAAGCAAATAAGATATTGAAGGGGGGACAAATGAAATGCCGCTGTGAACGTATATAGACTCTGCCACGCTACGGTTTGCACTGGGCTCTCTGGGATATTGTATGTAGAGCAGGGAGGGGAGAAGAAATAGAGAGATAATATGGGACAATGCATGGAAGCTGTAGTGTCTGTCACCTCTGTTGTGGACTTGTGTGTGGGAGAGAGAGAGAGAGAGAGAGAGAGAGAGAGAGAGAGAGAGAGAGAGAGAGAGAGAGAGAGAGAGAGAGAGAGAGAGAGAGAGAGAGAGAGAGAGAGAGAGAGAGAGAGAGAGAGAGAGAGAGAGAGAGAGAGAGAGAGAGAGAGAGAGAGGCCTCTCCTCTCCCCCACCAGCCAGGAGTTACAGAGGGCTTGGGCAGTGTTTTGTCCTTCTTGTGCTATATGTCATCTTTTAATAAGTCCTTGTAAGATAGTGACATTATAAAGGTTGTTACAGTTTCTAATTATACTGAACAAAAATATACATTTTTACTGAGTTACAATAAGGAAATCAGTCAATTTAAATTGATTCATTAGGCCATAATCTATGGATTTCACATGACTGGGAATACAGATATGCATCTGTTGGTCACAGATACCTTAAAAAAAGGTAGGGGCATGAAACAGAAAACCAGTCAGTATTTGGTGTGACCACCATTTGCGTCATGCAGCGAGACACCTCTCCTTTGCATAGACTTCATCAGGCTGTTGATTGTGGCCTGTGGAATGTTGTCCCACTCCTCTTCAATGTCTGTGCGAAGTTGCTGGATATTGATGGGAACTGGAACACGCTGTCAAACATGTAAATCCAGAGCATTCCAAACATGCTCAATGTCTGGTGAATATTTTTCAGCTTCCAGGATTTCTATACAGATCCTTGCGACATGGGGCCGTGCATCATCATGCTGAAACATGAAGAGATGGCGGAGGATAAATGGCACAACAATGGGCCTCAGGATCTCATCACGGTATCTCTGTGCAATAAAATTGCCATTGATAAAATGCAACTGTGTTCGTATGCCTGCTCATACCATAACCCTACCACCACCATGGGGCACTCTGTTCACAACGTTGACATCAGCAAACTGCTCGCCCACACGATGCCACACACATGGTCTGTGGTTGTGAGGCCGGTTGGACATAGTGCCAAATCCTCTAAAACGACATTATGGTAGAGAAATTAACATTACATTCTCTGGCAACAGCTCTGGTGGACATTCCTGCAGTCAGCATGCCAATTAAATGCTCCCTCAAAACTTGAGATAGTAACAAGCAGGTTGAAAATCCTCAAGTCACATCACTGTACCAAAGAGAACGAGAGTCTCTTCAGGTAGCTCGTATTACAAGGACAATTCACTTGGCATTTGGCGTGACCCCGCGAGACATGTTTATCAATGCACTACTTGTTCTATAGAGATATTTTATGTATCATTAAGGCAAATGTAGGGAGATGCCAAAGGTAAAATATAATAAACATGTTTGATATTTAATCATCCAGATGCATGCTTAAATAAGGAATATAGCCATGCAGTAAGTATGTAACTGTGTTTTAAATGAATGTATGTATATTATTTTTTAAGAAAGGGCCTGAGCCACGCAACCAATAGAAATGAGAGGCTTCATATAGAAAAGTATTCATGACCTTTTGGAGTGGACCATGTGTGACAGCTGGACGTAGAAAGAGAAGGGTGGTGCAGAACTAAAATAAGTTAGGAATTTGTCATAAGGGGAGTAACTGTATATGCTATGTAAGCATGTTTGTGCATTTGTGTGTGTATAAAAGGGATCTCTAAGCCAAAGAGAGACAGTTGTTCCATGGAACTACTCTGCTTTTGTTATTAGATAATAAAGTCTAATTTTTGGATTCACAAGCTCCAGTTTCTTGAGAGATATTTTGAGTTGACTACTTTTGAGTCAAATATTTCTACCACAGTTCCTGCATCATGCTGCCAGACACTTGGATTATTGATGCCTCTGAGGATCAGCCTCATTTGAAAGGCCTCACGGATAGTTTAAAGTGATGATGCCTCAATTTGGTGGCCCAGCCCAGGTCATGGCACACAGCTCAATACATCAATGCAGGAGACAGGCTTGACTCTAGGACGTCACCACATGCACATTCATGCGCATACATGCAGTGCATTCAGAAAGTATTCAGACCCCTTGACTTTTTCCACATTTTGTTACGTTACAGCCTTATTCTAAAATTGATTAAATTCCCCCCCCCCCTCATCAACCTACACACAATACCCCATAATGACAAAGCAAACACAGGTTTTTATAAATGTTTGCACATTTATAAAAAATACTAAACTGAAATACACATTTACATAAGTATTCAGACCCTTTACTCAGTACTTTGTTGAAGCAGATTTGGCAGCAATTACAGCCTTGAGTCTTCTTGGGTATGACGCTACAAGCTTGGCACACCTGTATCTGGGGAGTTTCTCCCATTCTTCTCTGCAGATCCTCTCAATCTCTGTCAGGTTGGATGGGGAGCGTCGCTGCACAGCTATTTTCAGGTCTCGCCAGAGATGTTTGATTGGGTTTAAGTCCGGTCTCTGGCTGGGCCACTCAAGGACACACAGAGACTTATCCCGAAGCCACTCCTGTGTTGTCTTGGCTGTGTGCTTAGGGTTGTTGTCCTGTTGGAAGGTGAACCTTCGCCCCAGTCTGAGGCTCTGGTGCAGGTTTTTTATCAAGGATCTCACTGTACTTTGCTCCGTTCATCTTTCCCTCGATCCTGACTAGTCTCCCAGTCCCTGCCACTGAAAACATCCCCACAGCATGATTCTGCCACCACCATGCTTGACATGCACTGTCAACTGTGGGACCTTATTTAGACAGGTGTGTGCCTTTCCAAATCATATCCAATCAATTGAATTTCCCACAGGTGAACTCCAATCAAGATGTAGAAACATCTCTAGGATGATCAATGGAAACAGGATCCACCTGAGCTCAAGCTCAATTTCATAGCAAAAGGTCTGAATACCTATGTAAATAAGTTATTTCAGTTTTAAACACCTGTTTTTGCTTTGTCATTACGGGGTATTGTGTGTAGATTGATGAGGATTTTTTATTGATTTAATCAATTTTAGAATAAGGCTGTATGTAACAAAATGTACCGATACACATGAACATGCATGTACACACACACACACATGTTGTAGTGGCTAACATACTGAAAGGCAGGACGATCATGAAACATTTAACAGTAAAAGAGAACCGTAGGGGTTATGCAGTGAGACCACTTTTGATAGCAAATCTTTTTTATTTCCCTTCCTGTAGGTTTGATTTTAAGTATTCTGTTTGAAGACCTCCTCCTTTTTTGTCCTTTTTCATTAAACCACACTCTCATGTAGGTGCTGCTGGTGGTTCAGTCTCCACTGGGCATGTAATTACCCATGAATCCATGGGGAAACATAGGCTAGTTTCTGCAGGATGCAGCAAACTCGCTAAGTGTGGTGAATATCTGCCTCATCCATTCTCTAATTTAGAGAGTCAAACCCTTTGGAGTTCCCAGACTCTGATGTTCCATGCCTTTAATATGACTAGCTCTTGGCTCAGGGTTTTTGATGTACTATTTGGTTTACAGGCTCCGTGTTGCTGCTGCTGTTGTGTTTGGAAAGAGAAAGAAAAATGGGAAGAAAAAAACAGAAAGGACTGTCACAAGAATTCCCAACCGCCAAAATGAAGATTAATGATGGGCGAAACAGCACAAACCAACATCAAATGGAGATTGGATTGTAGAAATGTCTTCTAGCCAGAGGGAGGCACAAAGCAGCAGTATGCAGTAATTGTTACTCCCCACTAATATAGGAATACCTATCTGACTATAGCCTTCCCTCTCACTGAGAAGAGAGAGAGAGTATGCGCCCCGAATGGCAGCCTATTCCCTATTTAGTGCACTGCTTTCGACCAGAGCCCTATGGGTGCACTTAACTAATAGAGAGAAGGGTGACATTTTGGATGCAATCAGAGTGTTCACTACCTGCGGAGCCTATAGGATATTCTGCAACTGGATAAATTATGTTAACCGTCATTATCTTTATAAGATAAAACACTAGTGCATTTTGATTCTGTCAGCACATGGACAGGGCTTTGTCACGAATTGCACCCTGTTCTCTATATAGTCAACTACTTTTGACCAGGCTCTGGTCAAATGTAGGGCAATAAATAGGTAATAGTGTGCCATTTGGGATGCGCATAGCTCTTGTTTACATTCATTCCTGGCAAGGGAAGGGAATGTCCATGGACAAGGTTGTCCAAGGTTACCAGTCCCTGTGCTGCTCCCTGATAGAGACCTCTTGCTTTACTCTACCTGCACATCACGATGAGGTAAGCGCCAAGCAAGCTTCTTTATATTCAGCATCCGCAACTGAGCAAAGCCATGATAGAAACTAGTTTTGTATATCTATCATCAGAGTAAATAACTGTCAGATTGATATTTATATAATTGTGCGCCATGAACACAATGAACCATTCCTCATTCATGGCGTTGTGATATTAGTTTTACAACCTCGTATACTGACAATACAATATTAGAATATATCTCTTTAATGTAGAGCAGACAACAATAGTATTCCCCACTATTCAGTTCTGCTGTTGTGCAACCAAAGCAAGATTCAGAAGACAATGTCACGAGAGAGAGAGATAATGTCATGAGAGAGAAAGAGAGAGAGCGAGAGAGCGAGCGAGAGAGAGAGAGCGCGAGAGAGAGAGAGGGCGAGGGAGAGAGAGTTGGAGAGAGAGAGAGAGAGAGAGTTGGAGAGAGAGAGAGAGAGAGAGAGAGAGAGAGAGAGAGAGAGAGAGAGAGAGAGAGAGAGAGAGAGAGAGGTAGAGAGATAGAGGCAGAGAGGCAGAGAGAGAGAGAGGGGCAGAGAGAGAGAGAGAGAGAGGCCCCAAGTTTGATAAACTCCCTTATCTACTGGGTGAAAAACCACAGTGTGCCATCACAGCTGCAAGATTTGTGACCTGTTGCCACAAGAAAAGGGCAACCAGTGAAGAACAAACACCATTGTAAATACAACCCATATTTATGTTTATTTATTTTCCCATTTGTTCTTTAACTATTTGCACATTGTTACAACACTGTATATATACATAATATGACATTTGAAATGTCTTTATTCTTTTGGAACTTCTGAGTGTAATGTTTACTGTTAATATTGATTGTTTATTTCACTTTTGTTTACTATCTACTTCACTTGCTTTGGCAATGTTAACATACGTTTCCCATGCCAATAAAGCCCTTAAATTGAATTGAATTTGAGAGAGAGAGAGAGAGAGAGAGAGAGAGAGAGAGAGAGAGGGTGTCTGACCGTGGGACTGAGATGATAATGACTGAGTGTCGATCATCACCATGCTGCTCTCCGTATCCTCATTCCCTGTCAATCATCTCTGGGGGGATCACACATTTGATTGCTGACTGAGAGGTTGCGTACCAAATGGCAACCTATTCCCTTTATAGTGCATTACTTTTGTCCTCTAGTCAAAAGTAGTGCACTTTATAGGGGATAGGGTGTCATTTGGGATGCATTCAGATAAACTTCTCAAGGGGCTCCCTGAATAAAAAAGTAATTTCGTCCTCTGCTCATAGCAACATAAGCGTCACCTGTACAATATTAAATAGCGGGGTACGTTACTGACATTGTATAGATGATCTGGAATCACAAATCTATCCCCTGTGAGGCAGTGAATATGTGTAGGCCTATTTCAAGAGCTTTATCATCATATATGAAAAGTATGAGATGTATAAATAAGCCACAGCAAGTTTCACTTTTTATTTGTTTATTTCAATCAAACATTCAGAATAATAATAGTAGTGTAATATACAATTCAAATCAATATGCACAAAAAAATCAAATAAAACATATTTCGGAGAAGGAGAAATTATGATTATATCCAATGGCCAAACCCAAACGGATCTCTTCTTGCCTATCACCATGTCAGCAGCACTGTTTATTGTGCACTCCACTCCACACCAAACAATTCACTGCAAATGTGTTGTGGACAAAAGAGGTGCTATGCACCATTGGACACAGATAGAGCAGCTGATGGCCCTGATAATGGGCCTTGGTATTATGTGTTGTTGTTTACCATCACCACAGCCTGACACACACACACTCCCGCACACAAACACACACACTCGCGTGCGCACGCACGCAAACACACACACACCATTTTCTACTGAGATCCAGGGTACTGTGCCAGTTCACCATGGTAAAATAACCTTTAGTAGAGGAGCATGGGTAATTTGACCAATATTAAACCCCTTGCTATGATCCACAGCTTCTGATGACCCTATGGCACCTAAACTGTTTCTGTGTTACTGTTGGTACATCACCGTAAGAGCACCTCCAACCATAGAAATAGAATCACAAATAGTGATTCTAATTCTATGCTTCCAACTCCAAAAAGCTTCAATAAATTGATGTGTTGACAAATGAGCATGTTCCTTGAGGGCTTTCAGAATCTTCTCTGACTGAAACAACACTCAACAATGTGATCCACAGGTGATCTGTGCGCACACACACACGCATGCACACACACACTCCTGTCAGTGACCTTTGGTATTTGTACCAGCAGACCAGACCAAACCGTGTCTCTCTCTGTGTGACTGGCCAGTGATACTTGGAGGACTGCCAGGGGCTTCAGTAATGACATCATCACACAACACACACATCGGGACAGCACGGACAACAGATGGATAGGGCATGGAGAATGGAGGGGACACTAAAACACAAATGGCACCCTATCCCCTATATAATTTTGATCACGGCTGATAGGGCTCTGGTCGAAAGTAGTGCACTACTAAGGGAATGGGGTGCCATTTCGGAGGCACACATTTAGAATTGGATTCATTTCTGACCGACTTCCATATACATGTACACTGGCTGCAGAATGAACAAACGACCGCAAGAGATTGGAGAAGGAAAGGAAGGTAGCCGACTACATTTTGGTTTGTAATATTTGTGCTGCTTGTAAATACCAGACCACACTGACCTTGGCAAAGATGCCAAAACAACATGGTTTCTTGATTGTTTATATTTTGCTGTTCAAATGTCAGTAATATTTTATGTTCTTTACAATGAATGTTGTTCAAATTACATGGTGTACTTCAATGTTTTGTCAAAGTTCATTGTGATAGTTTTTGTTGTTTAATGTGGTCCTTAAAGGGGCAATCTTGGATTTGTACATACATTTTTGGACTTCTAAATGATTTATATACAGCCATTTATTCTTGAAGAATATAACTTACAAATTCTCCAGGCCCATACCACAGATGATAAGCAAAAAAGTGTTGGGGTGTTTGCTTTGTTGATATTTGAATCTCAGATAGCCACTTTAATTCAAAACGATACTTCATCACTGAAAGTGCCATGCAGAGTTCAACCCAATCATCAGCACAGCAGGAGTGACATGCAACAGGAGTGGTTAAGTCATGAATGAAACATCAGCAGCAACCCTGTATGATGCCAGGGAACTTCCCTCCTGTCTATGTATAGCTAGCAGCACTGCATGGTCCCCAGGAGATACACAGCTCTGTCTAGCATGACATACACTAGATGCAGTTTGTGACAATTATAGAAATACAGTGGGGGAAAAAAGTATTTAGTCAGCCACCAATTGTGCAAGTTCTCCCACTTAAAAAGATGAGAGAGGCCTGTAATTTTCATCATAGGTACACGTCAACTATGACAGACAAAATGAGAAAAAAAAATCCAGAAAATCACATTGTAGGATTTTTATGAATTTATTTGCAAATTATGGTGGAAAATAAGTATTTGGTCACCTACAAACAAGCAAGATTTCTGGCTCTCACAGACCTGTAACTTCTTCTTTAAGAGGCTCCTCTGTCCTCCACTCGTTACCTGTATTAATAGCACCTGTTTGAACTTGTTATCAGTATAAAAGACACCTGTCCACAACCTCAAACAGTCACACTCCAAACTCCACTATGGCCAAGACCAAAGAGCTGTCAAAGGACACCAGAAACAAAATTGTAGACCTGCACCAGGCTGGGAACACTGAATCTGCAATAGGTGAGCAGCTTGGTTTGAAGAAATAAACTGTGGGAGCAATTATTAGGAAATGGAAGACATACAAGTCCACTGATAATCTCCCTCGATCTGGGGCTCCACGCAAGATCTCACCCCGTGGGGTCAAAATGATCACAAGAACGGTGAGCAAAAATCCCAGAACCACACAGGGGGACCTAGTGAATGACCTGCAGAGAGCTGGGACCAAAGTAACAAAGCCTACCATCAGTAACACACTACGCAGCCAGGGACTCAAATCCTGCAGTTCCAGACGTGTCCCCCTGCTTAAGCCAGTACATGTCCAGGCCCGTCTGAAGTTTGCTAGAGTGCATTTGGATGATCCAGAAGAGGATTGGGAGAATGTCATATGGTCAGATGAAACCAAAATAGAACTTTTTGGTAAAAACTCAACTCGTCGTGTTTGGAGGACAAAGAATGCTGAGTTGCATCCAAAGAACACCATACCTACTGTGAAGCATGGGGGTGGAAACATCATGCTTTGGGGCTGTTTTTCAGCAAAGGGACCAGGACGACTGATCCGTGTAAAAGAAAGAATGAATAGGGCATGTATCGTGAGATTTTGAGTCAAAACCTCCTTCCATCAGCAAGGGCATTGAAGATGAAACGTGGCTGGGTCTTTCAGCATGACAATGATCCCAAACACATCGCCCGGGCTACGAAGGAGTGGCTTCGTAAGAAGCATTTCAAGGTCCTGGAGTGGCCTAGCCAGTCTCAAGATCTCAACCCCATAGAAAATCTTTGAGGGAGTTGAAAGTCCGTGTTGCCCAGCGACAGCCCCAAAACATCACTGCTCTAGAGGAGATCTGCATGGAGGAATGGGCCAAAATAGTGTGTGAAAACCTTGTGAAGACTTACAGAAAACGTTTGACCTGTGTCATTGCCAACAAAGGGTATATAACAAAGTATTGAGAAACTTTTGTTATTGACCAAATACTTATTTTCCACCATAATTTGCAAATAAAATCATAAAAAATCCTACAATGTGATTTTCTGGATTTTTTTTCTTCTCATTTTGTCTGTCATAGTTGACGTGTACCTATGATGAAAATTAAAGGCCTCTCTCATCTTTTTAAGTGGGAGAACTTGCACAATTGGTGGCTGACTAAATACTTTTTTCCCCCACTGTACCCTTTGTTGGCAATGACACAGGTCAAACGTTTTCTGTAAGTCTTCACAAGGTTTTCACACACTGTTGCTGGTATTTTGGCCCATTCCTCCATGCAGATCTCCTCTAGAGCAGTGATGTTTTGGGGCTGTCGCTGGGCAATACGGACTTTCAACTCCCTCCAAAGATTTTCTATGGGGTTGAGATCTGTAGACTGGCTAGGCCACTCCAGGACCTTGAAATGCTTCTTACGAAGCCACTCCTTCGTAGCCCGGGCGATGTGTTTGGGATCATTGTCATGCTGAAAGACCCAGCCACGTTTCATCTTCAATGCCCTTGCTGATGGAAGGAGGTTTTGACTCAAAATCTCACGATACATGCCCTATTCATTCTTTCTTTTACACGGATCAGTCGTCCTGGTCCCTTTGCTGAAAAACAGCCCCAAAGCATGATGTTTCCACCCCCATGCTTCACAGTAGGTATGGTGTTCTTTGGATGCAACTCAGCATTCTTTGTCCTCCAAACACGACGAGTTGAGTTTTTACCAAAAAGTTATATTTTGGTTTCATCTGACCATATGACATTCTCCCAATCCTCTTCTGGATCATCCAAATGCACTCTAGCAAACTTCAGATGGGCCTGGACATGTACTGGCTTAAGCAGGGGGACACGTCTGGCACTGCAGGATTTGAGTCCCTGGCAGCGTAGTGTGTTACTGATGGTAGGCTTTGTTACTTTGGTCCCAGCTCTCTGTAGGTCATTCACTAGGTCCCCCCGTCTGGTTCTGGGATTTTTGCTCACCGTTCTTGTGATCATTTTGACCCCACGGGGTGAGATCTTGCGTGGAGCCCCAGATCGAGGGAGATTATCAGTGGTCTTGTATGTCTTCCATTTCCTAATATTTGCTCCCACAGTTGATTTCTTCAAACCAAGCTGCTTACCTATTGCAGATTCAGTCTTCCCAGCCTGGTGCAGGTCTACAATTTTGTTTCTGGTGTCCTTTGTCAGCTCTTTGGTCTTGGCCATAGTGGAGTTTGGAGTGTGACTGTTTGAGGCTGTGGACAGGTGTCTTTTATACTGATAACAAGTTCAAACAGATGCCATTAATACAGGTAACGAGTGGAGGACAGAGGAGCCTCTTAAAGAAGAAGTTACAGGTCTGTGAGAGCCAGAAATCTTGCTTGTTTGTAGGTGACCAAATACTTATTTTCCACCATAATTTGCAAATAAATTCATTAAAAATCCTAAAATGTGATTTTCTGTATTTTTTTTTCTCAATTTGTCTGTCATAGTTGACGTGTACCTATGATGAAAATTACAGGCCTCTCTCATCTTTTTAAGTGGGAGAACTTGCACAATTGGTGGCTGACTAAATACTTTTTTCCCCCACTGTATAATTATTAGAATGGGCATTGCCCCTCAGATTCCTTCTAGTTATTATATTTCTATGGTGACCATACACTTGCCCTCCATGAGACCGGTCTGGCAGCTTGTCTGTCATTATCTAATGACTTTATTGAGTTATGCTAATCAGTCGGAATTCTCCACAATCTGCAAGACACTGATTGGCTCTAATTATATCCTGCGTCTCATTAAACCCCTCTCTCTCTCTCATCACTAGCGATATAGCACTTACTGTAACTCAAGGCTTTTATATTTTATATCTGCTGCATATAGGATCAGATCTGCCGGGAGTTCGTATCTATTCTGCACATACAGTTTTCTAGTACACTCAACATTGAGTGTTGTTGTGAACCATGAGAACACATGAGCGACATATGGCAAAGTATGGCACATACAGTGGGTGTTTCTCAAAATGCATACTACCGTGCTCTGAGCACGCAAATTGGAGCATGGGAGGGCACTTCTAAAAAGAGTACTCCATTTGTACATATTTTGAAGCATGCATCGATGTAAGCTTCAACGGAAAGTATGCAAAGAAATATGACTCGACCACATAAAAGATGACGCAACATTTCTTCATCAATGGCGGGCCGGGCGGCCAGCTCTAGGAAGAATCTTGGTGGTTCCAAACTTCTTCCATTTAAGATTGATCAAGGCCACTGAGTTCTTGGGGACCTTCAATGCTGCAGAATGTTTTTGGTACCCTTCCCCAGATCTGTGCCTCGACACAATTCTGTCTCGGAGCTCTACGGACAATTCCTTTGACCTCATGGCTTAGTTTTGGCTCTGATATGTCAACTGTGGGACCTTATATAGACAGGTGTGTGCCTTTCTAAATCATGTCCAATCAATGGAATTTACCACAGGTGGACTCCAATCAAGTTGTAGAAACAGCTCAAGGATGATCAACGGAAATATGATGCACCTGAGCTCAATTTCTAGTCTCATAGCAAAGGGTCTGAATACTTATGTAAATAAGGTATTTCCGTTTTTATTTAATACATAAAAACCTGTTTTCGCTTTGTCATTATGGGGTATTGTGTGTAGATTGATGAGGAAATGTGTTTATTTAATCCATTTTAGAATATGGCTGTAACGTAACAAAATGTTGAAAAAGTCAAGGGGTCTGAATGCTTTCCGAATGCACTGTATGTTGCCTGACTACAATATGTTGTCATGATACGTTAATGTTATGATGAGTTTCTAGGGTGTCAAGTGATTACGAATGTAAAGATGTACTTAGACACTTTTGATGGGGAGTTCATATTAGATATTTAATATTACATTTTAGTCATTTAGCAGACGCTCTTATCCAGAGCGACTTACAGTTAGTGAATACATATTTTTTTTATACTGGCCCCCCGTGGGAATCGAACCCACAACCCTGGCGTTGCAAACGCCATGCTCTATCAACTGAGCTACATCCCTGCCGGCCATTCCCTCCCCTACCCTAGACGACGCTGAGCCAATTGTGCGCCGTCCATGAGTCTCCCGGTCGCAACCGGTGGCGACAGAGCCTGGATTCGAACCAGGATCTCTAGTGGCACAGTTAGCACTGCGATGCAGTGCCTTAGACCGCCACTCAGGAATATGGTAACATGGTTAGTTATAACAGAAGGACAAAGCTTTGCCTCTACCATCTCCCTAACTCCAGAACAAAGATCTACTCTCTCTATATATACACTCTGTTACAAGTCTCTCCATGAACATCTGGTAATCCTCATGGGCACTCCCATTCTTTGATGTTATTACTCTTTACCCCAAGTCAGTATATCTTGTCCATCAATCATGCTATCATAAACATTAGTAATTTCCTTTGACATAACGGAATATAGACTTTGTGGCACCAAACCACTTATCTAGTAACTCTAACCTGGTCCCCACGATACTATGACATGACATCATTACAGTTAATAAATACATGCTGTATTAATTTTGGCATGTTTACCTGCCTACGTACCGTAAATCGCAAGCCCATAATAAGTCAATAGGGCTAACTGGCTAGCTACTAGTACTGTTAGCTAGCCAGATAGTCACAAATAATTGTTAGCTCTCAATTCTTTGAGGGTAGCTAGCTATCTTGCCTGTTAAATTATCTGGTTAGTTATATTATTAAGATTCACATATACAGTTGAAGTCGGAAGATAACATACACCTTAGCCAAATACAGTTAAACTCAGTTTTTCATAATTCCTGACATTTAATCTTAGTAAAAATTCCCTGTCTTAGGTCAGTTAGGATCACCACTTTATTTTAAGAATGTGAAATGTCAGAATAATTGTAGAGAGAATGATTTCTTTCAGCTTTTATTTATTTCATCACATTCCCAGTGGGTCAGAAGTTTACATACACTCAATTAGTATTTGGTAGCATTGCCTTTGAATTGTTTAACTTGTTTCGGGTAGCCTTCCACAAGCTTCACACAAAAAGTTGGGTGAATTTTGGCCCATTCCTCTTGACAGAGCTGGTGTAACTGAGTCAGGTTTGTAGGCCTCCTTGCTCGCACAGGCTTTTTCAGTTCTGCTCACACATTTTCTATAGGATTGAGGTCAGGGCTTTGTGATGGCCACTCCAATACCTTGACTTTGTTGTCCTTAAGGCATTTTTACACAACTTTGGAAGTATGCTCCGGGTCATTGTCTATTTGGAAGACCTATTTGCAACCAAGCTTTAACTTCCTGACTGATGTCTTGAGATGTTGCTTCAATATATCCACATAATTTTCCTTTCTCAGGATGCCATCTATTTTGTGAAGTGCACCAGTCCCTCCTGCAGCAAAGCACCCCAACAGCATGATGCTGCCACCTCCATTCTTCACGGTTGGGATGGTGATCTTCAGCTTGCAAGCAACCCCCTTTTTCCTCCAAACATAACGATGGTCATTATGGCCAAACAGTTATATTTTTGTTTCATCAGACCAGAGTACATTTCTCCAAAAAGTACGATCTTTGTCGCCATGTGCAGTTGCAAACCGTAGTCTGGCTTATTTATGGCGGTTTTGGAGTAGTGGCTTCTTCCTTGCTGAGCGGCCTTTCAGGTTATGTCGATATAGGTCTCGTTTTACTATGGATATAGATACTTTTGTACCTGTTTCCTCCAGCATCTTCACAAGGTCATTTGCTGTTGTTCTGGGATTGATTTGCACTTCTTGCACCAAAGTACGTTCATCTCCTTCCTGAGCAGTGTGATGGCTGCGTGGTCCCATGGTGTTTATACTTGCGTACTATTGTTTGTACAGATGAATGTGGTACCTTCAGGCATTTGGAAATTGCTCCCAAGGATGAACCAGACTTGTGGAGGTCAACAATTTTTTTCTGAGGTCTTGGCTGATTTATTTTGATTTTCCTATGATGTCAAGTAAAGAGGCACTGAGTTTGAAGGTAGGCCTTGAAATACATCCACAGGTACACCTCCAATTGACTCAAATGATGTCAATTAGCCTATCAGAAGCTTCTAAAGCCATGACATCATTTCCTATAATTTTCCAAGCTGTTTAAAGGCACAGTCAATTTAGTGTATGTAAACTTCTGACCCACTGGAATTGCGATACAGTGAATTATAAGTGAAATAATCTGTCTGTAAACAATTGTTGGAAAAATTACTTGTGTCATGCACAAAGTAGATGTCGTAACCGACTTGCCAAAACTATAGTTTGTTAACAAGAAATTTGTGGAGTGGTTGAAAAACGAGTTTTAATGACTCCAACTTAAGTGTATGTAAACTTCCAACTTCAACTGTAGCTAGCTGATAGTTATGAAGTAGAACGGTTGCTTTGTGTATATCTTGTTTAGTCTCTATTGTCGTTGGTTCAGTGAATGGATAAGTCCATTGTAAGTTAATAGGGAACTGGCTAGCTAGCTAGCCACAAAGAATTGGTAGCTACCTACGAAAAATGTACATCTACCTTGCATAACATTAGTTTTTGGTATTTTTTGCCTGTTTAACTAGCTGGCTAGCTAGAGTATTACGATTCACATATCTTACTGATAATTATGAAGTAAAATGTTTGCTTTGTGTATATCTTGTTTTGTCTATTGTTGCCATCGTCCTGGCTGGAAGAAGGTTCAGTGAATGGGGAGGTAAAGCATGAGGTAATAAAGTAGGTGTCACGCTCTGGCTCCGGGACTCTTTATGTTGAGCCAGAGTGTGTTCGTTCTGTGTGGGTTATTTCTATGTTGGGTGTTCTAGGTTGTTGTTTTCTGGGTTGGCTTAATTGACTCCCAATCAGAGGCAACGAGTGTCAGCTGTTCGCTGGTTGTCTCTGATTGGGAGCCATATTTAAACTGTTTGTTTTCACTTTGTGTTTGTGGGTTCTTGTTTCGAGGTAGTTTAGTTTCACCGTGTACTGTCACGTTATCGTCTTTGTTTGTTTTGATCGTGTTTCATTTATTAAAGAAGATGTTTGCTTGCAACGCTGCGCCTTGGTCTACTCCTTACCTTGACGATCGTGACAGAAGAACCCACCTTAACCAGACCAAGCAGCGTGTTCAGGAGCCATCGCTGGCAGATCTCCGTGGCAACCTCGACTGGATCAAGCGGCGTGACGAGGAGAGAGGATGGACGTGGGAGGAGATGATTGCGAGTCTGGCAAGAGGGAGAGAGGCCTTGGCCACGGGGAGGAGAGACCCCCAGGAAATTTTTAGGGGGGGGCTCACGACGTCGGGGCAGCAGGTGTACGGGTTAGAGTGGTGCAAAGCGTTGGCAGAGAAGGCCGCCAGGTTATGGGGGCCACTGGGCACAGAGGAGAGGGAAAGTGTGGAGGCACGGCGAGAGGTACTGGGGTGTGTTACCAGTCCGGTCCGGCCCGTTCCTGATCCCTGCGTGGGGCCAGTGGTGTGTGTCCCCAGTACGGTCCGGCCTGTTCCTGCCATTCCCACCAAGTCAGTGGTGCGCGTCGTCAGCCCAGCCCGGCCTGTTCCTGCCATTCCCACCAAGTCAGTGGTGCGCGTCGTCAGCCCGGCCCGGCCTGTTCCTGCCATTCCCACCAAGTCAGTGGTGCGCGTCGTCAGCCCAGCCCGGCCTGTGCCTGCCATTCCCACCAAGTCAGTGGTGTGCGTCGACAGCCCAGCCCGGCCTGTCCCTGCTCCACGCACAAAGCCTACGGTGTGCGTCGCCAGCCCAGCCCGGCCTGTCCCTGCTCCACGCACAAAGCCTACGGTGTGCGTCGCCAGCCCAGCCCGGCCTGTCCCTGCTCCACGCACAAAGCCTCCGGTGTGCGTCGCCAGCCCAGCCCGGCCTGTCCCTGCTCCACGCACAAAGCCTACGGTGTGCGTCGCCAGCCCAGCCCGGCCTGTCCCTGCTCCACGCACAAAGCCTACGGTGTGCGTCGCCAGCCCAGCCCGGCCTGTCCCTGCTCCACGCACAAAGCTTACGGTGTGCGTCGCCAGCCCAGCCCGGCCTGTCGCTGCTCCACGCACCAAGCCAAGGGGGCGCATCGTCAGCCTGGTCCAGCCCGTTCCTGCTACTCGCACCAAGCCAGGGGTACGAGTCGTCAGCCTGGTTCAGCCCGTTCCTGCTACTCGCACCAAGCCCGGGGTGCGAGTCGTCAGCCAGGTCCGGCCCGTCGCTGCTCCACGCACCAAGCCAAGGGGGCGCATCGTCAGCCAGGTCCGGTCCGTTCCTGCCTCACGCGCCAAGCCAGGGGTGCGCGTCGTCAGCCTGGTCCAGCCCGTTCCTGCTACTCGCACCAAGCCAGGGAGCCGAGTCGTCAGTCCGGCACAACCCGTGCCTGAGTCATCGGTGCCAATTCAGGTACCGCTCAACTGCTCCACTAAGGAGCTGAAGCCTACCGCTCCTGCTACTTCCAGTCCAGCTCCAGCCAGCAGGGCCAGACCGGACCAGGGGTGCTATGGGGGGTTTGTTGTAGGGTTTTGGTCAAGCCCGGAGCCGGAACCGCCGCCGAGGAGGTATGCCCACCCAGCCCTCCCCTGTTTTGCTCTTTTGAGGCGCGGTCGCAGTCCGCGCCTTTAGGGGGGGGTACTGTCACGCTCTGGCTCCGGGACTCTTTATGTTGAGCCAGAGTGTGTTCGTTCTGTGTGGGTTATTTCTATGTTGGGTGTTCTAGGTTGTTGTTTTCTGGGTTGGCTTAATTGACTCCCAATCAGAGGCAACGAGTGTCAGCTGTTCGCTGGTTGTCTCTGATTGGGAGCCATATTTAAACTGTTTGTTTTCACTTTGTGTTTGTGGGTTCTTGTTTCGAGGTAGTTTAGTTTCACCGTGTACTGTCACGTTATCGTCTTTGTTTGTTTTGATCGTGTTTCATTTATTAAAGAAGATGTTTGCTTGCAACGCTGCGCCTTGGTCTACTCCTTACCTTGACGATCGTGACAGTAGGTGTCACGCCCTGGCTCGGGGGACTCTCGTATGTTGAGCCAGGGTGTTAGTTTCTATGTTTTGTGTTGTAGGTTGTGGGTCTAGTTTTGCTTTTCTATGTTGGCCAGGGTGGCTCCCAATCAGAGACGGCTGTAGCTCGTTGTCTCTGATTGGGAGTCATACTTAGGTAGCCGTTTGGCATTCATTGTTTGTGGTTTCTTGTTCTTATTTGGTTTGTGTTCAACCGTAGACATCACGTTTTCGTCTGTTGTTTTGATCGTGTGATCATTCAAATTAAATAAATATGTTCACCTTCAACGCTGCGCATTGGTCCTCCTCCTTAGACGATCGTGACAGTAGGGGAAGTGCAAGTACTTTTCAAATGTATTGTTTTATGCATTCTCCACACTCTTGTCCTCACAAGAACGTACTCAAGAGAACGTGGTCGTAGAATGCAGTCGGAGCATGAGAGTGTGGAGCACGGTAGTATGTATATTGAGAAACACCCAGTATGTAGTATATAATCCATCCACCTGACAGGTGTGGCATATCAAGAAGCTGATTAAAGAGCATGAGCACAGGTGCAGCTTGTGATTGGGACAATAAAAGGCCACTAAAATGTGCAGTTTTGTCACACAATGCAACAGATGTCTCAAGTTTTGAGGGAGCTTGCAATTGACATGCTGACTGCAGTTGCTGTTGCCAGATAATTGAATGTTAATTTCTCTACCATAAGCCACCTCCAACGTTGTTTTAGAGAATTTGGCTGTACATCCAACCAGCCTCACCACCTCAGATCACGTGTATGGCATCATGTGGACGAGCGGATTGCTGATGTCAACATTGTGAACAGACTGCCCCATTTACATTTACATCATTTAGCAGACGCTCTTATCCAGAGCGACTTACAAATTACCCATGGTGGCGGTGGGGTTATGGTATGGGCAGGCATAGGCTATGGACAATGAACACAACTGCATTTTATCGATGGCAATTTGAATGCACAGAGATACCGTGACGAGATCCTGAGGCCCATTGTTGTGCCATTCATCTGCCGCTATCACTTCATGTTGCATCGTGATAATGCACTGCCCCATGTCGCAAGGATCTGTACACAATTCCTAGAAGCTGAAAATGTACTAGTTCTTCCATGGCCTGCATACTCACCAGACATGTCACCCATTGAGCCTGTTTGGGATGCTCTGGTTCGACATGTACAACAGCGTGTTCGAGTTCCCGCCAATATCCAGCAACTTCGCACAGCCATTGAAGAGGAGTGGGACAACATTACACATGCCACAATTAACAGCCTGATGAACTCTATGCGAAGGAGATGGGTCGCGCTGCATGAGGCAAATGGTGGTCACACCAGATGCTGACTGGTTTTCTGTTCCTCGACCCTACCTTTAAAAAAAAGTTATCTGTGACCAACAGATGCATATCTGTATTCCCAGTCATGTGAAATCCATAGATTCGGGCCTAATTTATTTATTTCAATTGACTGATTTCCTTATGTGAAATGCAACTCCGTAAAATCTTTGAAATTTGTTGCGTGTTGCATTTATATTTTTGTTCAGTATATGTAAGTGCAGAGCATCTGGAAAAGTGCTATATAAATCCAATGAATTACTATTATGTAGCCTACTGGTGCTCAGGAAATGTGTGGAGATGGCCGATTTTTTTAACTACATAAAATCGGAAATATGAGCAACAGTCTGGTCCACTAATGCCATCAATTCTGTGATAATTTTCTTCTTGGCAGGGGGCTTCTTTGAAAAGGTATAAAATGTTACTCTAAAGAGAGAAGGATGGCAGAGAGAGAGAAAGAGAGAGAGAGAAAGAAAGAGAGAGAGAGAGAGAGAGAGAGAGAACATGGTTTTGGCATACACAGTCAGTGATGGTTCGAAAGAGCACTTGGCACAAAGAAATTGAATGTTGTGCGCAGATTGTGATAATTGTTTGGAGACCACATGCAGGCACGCTTATCTAGCACAGCGGCCTGAATGCATCTTATAAGTACTTTTCAAGGGGACGCTATTTATGTGACACACAACCGGGGTGGGTGAAGGGGAGGAGAGGTGGAGGGGAAGAAAGCTTATTTGTTGTGTAGGGAGACCTAACATTCTAGGAGTTCGGAGGATCAGCACATTTTACAAGATAGATGAGGGCCAAAGGGACTTGGGTAATTCACAGTTAAATGCCCTTGCTCTTGTTTCCTAAGCAACTGGCATTTTCATTTTCAGATATTTTGTGAAATCCAGACAACAAGGAGGTGAACGTGTGTGCGTGTGTGCAAGGGTTTCCGTTAAGAAAATGTGGTGCTGGACATTTGACCGGCAGCATTTTAGTTTAACCGGACATTTGAAAAATTTGACGGATCCATATGTATTGAGTGCGTAACCTGATTAGGGCATCCACCCACGCTGCTCAGAAAGACAGAAATCACATTTAGATGATGGTAATTCATCTTAACAGAACATCCAACTTGAGGATGCAACGGCGTGCGTCCTACTTATCGAATTCCGATGCGCACTTTGAAGATGTTAGAATAATTGTCGACATTTACTTTTCCTCAGCCAACAAGACGAGTAACAAACAGCAAAATCACAAGCCTATGTCAATCTACTATCCCCCATAGTAGAGCAGTTTACTCGTGCCAATTTAATTCCACAGAATTATGCAAATTGACCTATAGACCGGCATGACCGGTCAAATGTATTTACATCGACTGGTATTTCCATCAATGAATAGGCTAAAAAGCATTATTTTGCAATTGGATTCTTTTGGAGGTGGGGCAGCAATTTGATCTAGAACTTAAAAGGGTTCTTCGGCTGTCCCAATAGGAGAACCCCTTTGAAGAACCCTTTTTGGTTCCAGGTAGAACCCCATTGGGTTCCATGTAGAAACCCTTCCCCAGAGGATTCTACATGGAACCCAAAATAGTTCTGCCTGGAACCAAAAAGGGTTCTCTTATGAGGACAGTCGAAGAACACTTTTGAACCTTTTTTTCTAAGAGTGTACAACTATAGGCCTTGCTTCTTTCTGTATTCAGATGGTAGGTTGCCTTCCACACTGTGGCTGCTATGCGTCCTTAACCTGTCTCAGCCAAGGAAGGTAATCATCTTTTTATTGCCTTCACATTACTGAGGATTCACAGAATACTTCGTAGAGCCTTTTTGGGCCAAAGATTATGGCCATGGAGGTGCACCCCAAATTGCACCCTATTCTCTATAGTGCACAATTTTTTATCAGGGTTCATAGGGCTCTCGTCAAAAGTAGTGCACTATGTAGGGAATAGAGTGACATTTGGGACGTAGCCTATAGATGTAATGTGCTGCCATCTCCCCCCAACAGCATAATAATGCTTCTTCTTCTTCAGAGAAACTAATTCACGTCAGTGCAGTCAATGATCTGAATCGCAATCTAAATCACATGCTTTTTGAAAATAACAACATTTGTTGTTGCAAGTTGGTATTTAAAATCGTCCTTGCTGGGGAGACGTGTATCAACTGTAAGGGATTTATTATCTGGATATGAAATATGTATGTAACACAAACGGTGTATAATGAATACCTTACAAAGGGAATCAGAGTTACAAGGTTTGTCTATGGTAGGTATGTCCAGGTACACTACATGACCAAAAGTATGTGGACACCTGCTCGCGAACATCTCATTCCAAAATCATGGGCATTGATATGGAGTTGGTCTCCCCTTTGCTGCTATAACACTCTTCTGATAAGGCTTTCTACTAGATGTTGGAACATTGCTGCGGGGACTTGCTTCCATTCAGCCACAAGAGCATTAGTGAGGTCGGGCACTGAGGTTGGGCAATTAGGCTCGCAGTTGGCGTTCCAATTCATCCCAAAGGTGTTTGTTGGGGTTGCGGTCAGGGCTCTTTGCAGGCCAGGCAAGTTCTTCCACAACGATCTCGACAAACCATGGGGGCATTGTCATGCTGAAACAGGACCTTCCCCAAACTGTTGCCACAAAGTTGGAAGCACAGAATCGTCTAGAATGTCATTGTATGCTGTAGCGTTAAGATTATTCCTCTTCCACCTAACTTTACAATTGGCACTATGCATTTGGGCAGGTAGCATTCTCCAAACCCAGATTTGTCCGTCGGACTGCCAGATGGTGAAGCATGATTTATCACTCCAGAGAATGCGTTTCCACTGCTCAATTGTTCAGTGGCGGCGAGCTTCACACCACTCCAACCGATGCTTGGTATTGCGCACAGTGATCTTAGGTTTGTGTGCGGTGATCTTAGGCTTGTGTGCGGCCATGGAAACCCATTTCATGAAGCTCCCGACAAACAGTTATTGTATTAATGTTGCTTCCAGAGGCAATCTGGAACCCGGTAGTGAGTGTTGCAACCGAGGACAGACCATTTGTATGCGTTACTTGCTTCAGCACTCGGCGGTCCCGATCTGTGAGCATGTGACCTACCACTTCACGGCTGAGCCGTTGTTGCTCCTAGACATTTCCACTTCACAATAACACCACTTAGAGTTGACCGGGGCATCTCTAGCAGGGCAGAAATTTGACAAACTGACTTGTTGGAAAGGTAGCATCCTATGACGGTGCCACGTTGAAAGTCACTGAGCTCTTCAGTAAGGCCATTCTACTGCCAATGTTTGTCTATGGAGATTGCATGGCAGTGTGCTCAATTTTATACACCTGTCAGCAACGGGTGTGGCTGAAATAGCCGAAACCACTAATTTGAAGGGGTGTCCACATACTGTATATATAGGTCTAGTCCAACAATACAGACACTCTCATCGAATACACAACATGATCCACTGAAAACATATCTATATCCACAGTATCTTCCCTTACTACCGGGCCATGTCTGCAGTCTGTTTCCTGTTCTGCTACTTGAACCCATTGAGCTGGCTACATAAATATTATTTACTGCTAGCGCTGAATATTAACTATGAATATTAACTGAAGATTAACTCTTTCTCTCTCTCTCGCTCTATCGCTCTCTCTCTCTCAACAATCCATGGCTCAGCGTTTTGCTGAAAGATTTACTCCAGGGCTGTGTCTCAAATGGCACCCTATTTTCTCTATAGGACACTACTTTTGACCAGAATCCTATGGGCCCTGCTCAAAGTAGTGCATTACTTAGAAAATAGGGTGCCATTTGCAATGCATCCCAGGATAAATGTAAAGAGATATGGGGGAGATATCAGTATATCAACCACCCACCAGGCTACACTATGCCCAACACACACACACACATACACACACACGACTGCTATTTACTGCCCTACAACTGAGTGAACTAAAGCTGTCAGCTAGTGCAATCTAATCCTCACGGAGAGTCACTGACTGGACTCAGCCATTGATGGCCAAATCAAATGTTATTTTGTCACATGCTTTGTAAACAACAGGTGTAGACTAACAGTGAAATGCTTACTTACGGGCCCCTCCCCACAATGCAGAGAGAAAAAAAGAGAAATAATGGAAAAATAATAATACGAGGAATAAATACACAATGAGTAACGATAACTTGGCTATACAGTGGCTTGCAAAGTATTCACCCCCCCTTGGCATTTTTCCTATTTTGTTGCCTTACAACCTGGAATTAAAATAGATTTTTTGGGGGTTTGTATCATTTGATTTACACAACATGCCTACCATTTTGAAGATGAAAAATATTTTTTGGGGTGAAACAAACAAGAAATAAGACAAAAAAAAACAGAAAACTTGAGCGTGCATAACTATTGTGCATCGGTACCACTTGATGTGCGGTATCAGAGAGAACAGTCTATGACTTGGGTAGTCCCCTGTAGCTCAGTTGGTACAGCATGGCTTTTGCAACGCCAGGGTTGTGGGTTCGTTTCCCACTGGGGGCCAGTATGAAAATGTATGCACTCACTAACTGTAAGTCACTCTGGATAAGAGCGTCTGCTAAATGACTAAAATGTAAAAATGTGTCTGGAGTCTTCAAAAATGTTTAGGGCCTGGTATAGAGGTCCTGGATGATTTATCAAATAGCATTTGATTTATGTATGTTGTCATATACATCGTCAAAGTTGACCATTAACATACAGTACCTGTCAAAAGTTTGGACACCCCTAATCGTTCAAGAGTTTTTCTATATTTTTTACTATTTTCTGCATTGTAGAATAATACTGAAGACATCAGAAATAGATTTTACATTTTACATTCTTCAAAGTAGTGTATGTAAACTTCTGACCCGCTGGAATTGTGATACAGTGAATTATAAGTGAAATAATCTGTCTGTAAACAATTGTTGGAGAAATTACTTGCGTCATGCACAAAGTAGATGTCCTAACCGACTTGCCAAAACTATAGTTTGTTAACAAGAAATTTGTGGAGTGGTTGAAAAACGAGTTTTAATGTCTCCAACCTAAGGGTATGTAAACTTCTGACTTCAACTTGATATATATACAGTACCAGTCAAAGTTTGGATACAGCTACTCATTCAAGGGTTTTTTCTTTATTTTTACTATTTTCTACATTGTAGAATAATAGTGAAGACATCAAAACTATGAAATAACACATATGGAATCATGTAGTAACCCTAAAAAATTTTAACAAATCAAAATATATTTGAGATTTGAGATTCTTCAAATAGCTACGCTTTGCCTTGATGATAGCTTTGCACACTCTTGGCAGTCTCTCAACCAGCTTCACCTGGAATGCTTTTCCAACAGTCTTGAAGGAGTTCCCCACAAATGCTGAGCACTTGTTGGCTGCTTTTCATTCACTCTGCGGTCCAACTTATCCCAAACCATCTCAATTGGGTTGAGGTCCGGTGATTGTGGAGGCCAGGTCATCTGATGGAGCACTCCATCACTCTCCTTGGTCAAATAGTCCTTACACAGCCTGGAGGTGTGTTTTGGGTCATTGTCCTGTTGAAAAACAAAGGATAGTCCCACTAAGGGCTAACCAGATGGGATTGTGTATTGCTGCAGAATGCTGTGGTAGCCATGCTGGTTAAGTGTGCCTTGAATTCTAAATAAATCACTGACAGTATCACCAGCAAAGCACCCCCACACCATCACACCTCCTCCTCCATGCTTCACGGTGGGAACTACACGTGCTGAGATCATCCATTCACCTACTCTGCGTCTCACAAAGACACGGCGGTAGATACCAAAAATCTCATATTTGGACTCATCAGACCAAAGACACATTTTCAGCGGTCTAATGTCCATTGCTTTCTTGGCACAACCAAGTCTCTTCTTCTTATTGGTGTCCTTTAGTAGTGGTTTCTTTGCAGCAATTCGACCATGAAGGCCTGATTCACGCAGTCTCCTCTGAACAGTTGATGTTGAGATGTGTCTGTTACTTGAACTCTGTGAAGCATTTATTTGGGTTGCAATCTGAGGTTAACTCTAATGAATTTATCATCTGCAGCAGAGGTAACTCTGGGTCTTCCTTTCCTGTGGCGGTCCTCATGAGAGCCCGTTTCATCATAGTGCTTGATGTTTTTTTGCGACTGCACTTGAAGAAACTTTCAAAGTTCTTGAAATTTTCCAGATTAACTGTCCTTCATGTCTTTGCTTATCTGAGCTGTTTTTGCCATAATATGGACTTGGTCTTTTACCAAATAGGGCTATCTTCTGTATACCACCCCTAACTTGTCACAACACAATTGATTGGCTCAAACACATTAAGAAATGAAGAAATTCCACAAATTCACTTTTAAGAAGGCACACCTGTTAATTTAAATGCATTCCAGGTGACTAGCTCATGAAGCTGGTTGAGAGAATGCCAAGCATGTGCAACGCTGTCATCAAGGCAAAGGGTGGTTACTTTGAAGAATGTAAAATATAAAATATATTTTGATTTGTTTAACACTTTTTTGGTTACTACATGATTCCACATGTGTTATTTCATAGTTTTGATGTCTTCACTATTATTCTACAATGTAGAAAATAGTAAAAATAAAGAAAAACCCTTGAATAAGTAGGTGTGTTCAAACTTTTGACTGGTACTGTATGAGACTTGTTTCAGATCACATAATGCATAATCAAGTCCATTACTGGCCAGTTTCCCAGACTATGCCAGATTATGCTGTAAACCTTTTCCTGGACATAAAAGCACTTTCAAGGAGAATCTCCATTGAACATCCAGCTTAATCTGGGTCCGGGAAACCAGCCCTAAATGTCCCAATCAAACTGCCATCCCTTAGAATCATGTTGGAATATATGAGGTACTCTAACTGTGCATGCATTTTTCAGCATGTGAGACTGTGCATGTGTGTGTGTGTTTACACATTTACTACAGGACATTTCCCGTTCTGTATCCATGACTCATATACTGTAAGTAATTAACATATCCGTCCGAATATAACCTATTCATTACATTGCTACACGTCGGTGACAGAGAGAGTATGTATCTTAATCTCTCTGCATTAGTTTACCTCCAGCTGTGAGTGCATGGTCCCTAGTTAACACAGTGGCACAGGAAGGGTAGATGTAGGTGAAATACCTCCTCTGCATTATTATGTACTAAATAGATTGTGCCTGTGTCCCAAATGACACCTTATTCCCTTCACAGTGCAATACTTTTTACCAGAGCCTGTGGGCTCTGGTAAAAAGTAGTGCATCATATAGGAAATATAGGGTGCCTCTATTTACCAAACAGCTCTAGAACCTTGCTGCTGTCGTTGTACTCTATGTAGGTCATATTATAAAGATGCTATTTCTCTTCTTTTTAATTATGGATATAATGTCATTGTATAAATCCGGATTAGATGCACAGATTGATTATCTTTTTCTATCCACTGACAGGATGTGTGAGCATGTGTAATTAAGAGAAAGTGCAACAAAAAAAAACTATAAAATAAACAAGTGAAAGGGAAAGGCAGAGAGAGCTGTTTGTGTGTGTGTATGTGTGTGTACATGCGTGCATTTCATGCATGCATGTCTGTGTGTGTGTGTGTGTGTGTGTGTGTGTGTGTGTGTGTGTGTGTGTGTGTGTGTGTGTGTGTGTGGGTGCGCGTGTGTATGGGTGCATGTGTGTGTGTGTGTGTCGTGCGTGATTGTAGTGTTAACAACTGGAGAGAAGACAGCAGAATGGTACATTCACAAGCAGCAGCTGCCATGTGCTCTTCTCTTCATCAGGATTTGACAGGCTACATACAGTAGGTTATGTTGTCTGCATAAGGTTGGTCCACACCAGGCATGTAGGCAATCAATCTACAGCTACAGCCACAGACAGACAGACAGACAGACAGACAAGACAAGGCAATTGATGCATCCCAAATGGTGCCCTATTCCCTGAGTGCACTACTTTTGACCGAAGCTTTTGAGTAGTACACTGTAAAGGGAATAGGGTACCATTTGGGATGTAGCCAATGTGTTACATTTAAGCTTGTCCCCATAAACGTTTCATGGACATTCTGGTTACAGAACTTTTCCTTGACACAAAGCCCGTTGCCGTGGAGACCGACTGACAAAAAGCGATCGAGCAGCTTGTCCATTTAACTTTGAGAGTCCCAATCTGTCCATCTGTGATTATGCATGTCAAACTGACTGTCTGAAAGCTGAAACATCACTATCCCATTCCCTTGTCAGCTGTAGAGAAGTAGTGCTTTTGTTCATATGGTTGGGGGAGAAAAACTTATCTTCTGTAGCTTAATTGATTGAATCTTTCACACAGTGTGGGGTGTCAGTCAACACATATACTGTGGGGAGAACAAGTATTTGATACACTGCCAATTTTGCAGGTAGAGGTCTGTAATTTTTATTACATACATCAAATTGTATGATTTTTAAGTAATTAATTTGCATTTTATTGCATGACATAAGTATTTGATACATCAGAAAAGCAGAACTTAATATTTGGTACAGAAACCTTTGTTTGCAATTACAGAGATCATACGTTTCCTGTAGGTCTTGACCAGGTTTGCACACACTGCAGCAGGGATTTTGGCCCACTCCTCCATACAGACCTTCTCCAGATCCTTCAGGTTTCGGGGCTGTCGCTGGGCAATACGGACTTTCAGCTCCCTCCAAAGATTTTCTATTGGGTTCAGGTCTGGAGACTGGCTAGGCCACTCCAGGACCTTGAGATGCTTCTTATTTTTTATTGTATTTTTTTTTTTTTTGTCATTTAGCAGACGCTCTTATCCAGAGCGACTTACAGGAGCAATTAGGGTTAAGTGCCTTGCTCAAGGGCACATCGACAGATTTTACACCTAGTTGGTTCGGGGATTAGAACCAGCGACCTTTCGGTTATTGGCACAACACTCTTAACCACTAGTTGCCCTGGCTGTGTGTTTTGGGTCGTTGTCATGCTGGACGACCCAGCCACGACCCATCTTCAATGCTCTTACTGAGGGAAGGAGGTTGTTGGCCAAGATCTCGCGATACATGGCCCCATCCATCCTCCCCTCAATACGGTGCAGTCGTCCTGTCCCCTTTGCAGAAAAGCATCGCCAAAGAATGATGTTTCCACCTCCATGCTTCACGGTTGGGATGGTGTTCTTGGGGTTGTAATCCTTCTTCTTCCTCCAAACACGGCGAGTGGAGTTTAGACCAAAAAGCTCTATTTTTGTCTCATCAGACCACATGACCTTCTCCCATTCCTCCTCTGGATCATCCAGATGGTCATTGGCAAACTTCAGACGGGGCCTGGACATGCGCTGGCTTGAGCAGGATGACCTTGCGTGCACTGCAGGATTTTAATCCATGACGGCGTAGTGTGTTACTAATGGTTTTCTTTGAGACTGTGGTCCCAGCTCTCTTCAGGTCATTGACCAGGTCCTGCCGTGTAGTTCTGGGCTGATCCCTCACCTTCCTCATGATCATTGATGCCCCACGAGGTGAGATCTTGCATGGAGCCCCAGACCGAGGTTGATTGACCGTCATCTTGAACTTCTTCCATTTTATAATAATGGCCATTGTGGAGAGGTTGGAGTCTGTTTGATTGAGTGTGTGGACAGGTGTCTTTTATACAGGTAACAAGTTCAAACAGGTGCAGTTAATACAGGTAATGAGTGGAGAACAGGAGGGCTTCTTAAAGAGAAACTAACAGGTCTGTGAGAGCCGGAATTCTTACTGGTTGGTAGGTGATCAAATACTTATGTCATGCAATAAAATGCAAATTAATTACTTAAAAATCATACAATGTGATTTTCTGGATTTTTGTTTTAGATTCCGTCTCTCACAGTTTAAGTGTACCTATGATAAAAATTACAGACCTCTACATGCTTTGTAAGTAGGAAAACCTGCAAAATTGGCAGTGTATCAAATACTTGTTCTCCCCACTGTACCTCAATAATTCACACACTCTATTAGAACTATACATTATATAGGTATTATCTAGGCATTAGTCAGTATATGCACTCTCCAAACAATCCTGGGTTAAAAACAACCCAATTTGGGTAAATATTGGACAGAACATATGTTGTGTCATTTTGATTCAGCCAGTTGGGTCACAAACAACCCATTGTTTTCTTTAAGTTGGGTTGTTGATGCTGGGATATTGAGCTATGGTCAGATCAGAAGACAGGAGGCGTGGCTTAGTAGGGGCGTGGCTTTCAGATAGCTATTTTTGGCCACCCGTGCAAGTAAATGTAATTCCGGTTAATCTGTTCTGTTGCATTGTCAACACCTGTTAAGGTTGAGCACTGACACTTTTGTAGCTTTAATAAGGCTTACACAAGAGTATGAGTTCCTTAAGTGCCTATGCATATCCCAATGTTGGGATAGTTAACACTTTGTTATAATATTGAAATAATAATGTTAATAATAATTAATTGTATATTAAACTATAAAAATATTGAAGGAAAATAGACATTTGCAGTGTACAAACTTAAAACGATGAACATTAATTACATTTAGTCTCACGGATGGCCATAAATAACTATCTGAAATCCAAGTCCCAATTGGCCTTTTACTCTACGACCACCCCAAGCATCACGGGACTCGTCTGAAGTTGGTACCACTGATCTGCAAACTTCTGTCTGTAGTGTCCGAACAGATTAGGCTACACACTAATTTCAAAGGTGAGACTCTCCAAAACGCGTACATGTTGTTTTGCTCTAGGACGCCCACAAGACAAGTCACATGACTCGTCTGAAGGTAGCCTGGTACCAGTTTTAAAAAATGAATGAAAGTATACCGTTGAAGTCGGAAGTTTACATACACCTTAGCCAAATACATTTAAACTCAGTTTTTCACAATTCCTGACATTTCATCCTACTAAAAATGCCCTGTCTTAGGTCAGTTAGGATCACCACTTTATTTTAAGAACTTGAAATGTCAGAATAATAGTAGAGAGAATTATTCATTTCAGCTTTTATTTATTTCATCACATTCCCAGTGGGTCAGAAGTTTACATACACTCAATTAGTATTTAGTAGCATTGCCTTTAAATTGTTTAACTTAGGTCAAACGTTTCGGGTAGTCTTCCACAAGCTTCCCACAATAAGTTGGGTGAATTTTGGCCCATTCCTCCTGACAGAGCTGGTGTAATGGAGTCAGGTTTGTAGGCCTCCTTGCTCGCACACACTTTTTTCAGTTCTGCCCACAACTTTTCTATAGGATTGAGGTCAGGGCTTTGTGATGGTCAATACCTTGACTTTGTTGTCCTTAAGCCATTTTGCCACAACTTTGGAAGTATGCTTGGGGTCATTGTACATTTGGAACACCCATTTGCGACCAAGCTTTAACTTCCTGACTGATGTCTTGAGATGTTGCTTCAATATATCCACATAATTTTCCTTCCTCATGATGCCATCTATTTTGTGAAGTGCACCAGTCCCTCCTGCAGCAAAGCACCCCCACAGCATGATGCTGCCACCCCCGTGCTTCACGGTTGGGATGGTGTTCTTCGGCTTGCAAGCGACCCCCTTTTTCCTCCAAACATAACGATGGTCATTATGGCCAAACAGTTCTATTTTTGTTTAATCAGACCAGAGGACATTTCTCCAAAAAGTACGATCTTTGTCCCCATGTGCAGTTGAAATGGTAGTCTGGCTTATTTATGGCGGTTTTGGAGCAGTGGCTTCTTCCTTGCTGAGCGGGCTTTCAGGTTATGTCGATATAGGACTCGTTTTACTGTGGATATAGATACTTTTGTACCTGTTTCCTCCAGCATCTTCACAAGGTCCTTTGCTGTTGTTCTGGGATTGATTTTCACTTTTCGCACCAAAGTACGTTCATCTCTAGGAGACAGAACGCGTCTCCTTCCTGAGCGGTATGATGGCTGTGTGGTCCCATGGTGTTTATACTTGCGTACTATTGTTTGTACAGATGAATGTGGTACCTTCAGGCGTTTGGAAATTGCTCCCAAGGATGAACCAGACTTGTGGAGGTCTACAATTTTTTATTTGGATTTTCCCATGATGTCAAGCACAGAGGCACTGAGTTTGAAGGTAGGCCTTGAAATACATCCACAGGTACACCTCCAATTGACTCAAATTATGTAAATTAGCCTATCAGAAGCTTCTAAAGCCATGACATCATTTTCTGGAATTTTCCAAGCTGTTTAAAGGCACAGTCAACTTAGTGTATGTAAACTTCTGACCCAGTGGAATTGTGATACAGTGAATTATAAGTGAAATAATCTGTCTGTAAACAATTGTTGGAAAAATTACTTGTGTCATGCACAAAGTAGATGTCCTAACCGACTTGCCAAAACCATAGTTTGTTAACAAGAAATGTGTGGAGTGGTTGAAAAACGAGTTTTTAATGACTCCAACCTAAGTGTACGTAGAACTTCCGACTTCAACTGTATATTGAAGTAGTTTAGTGCCTAAAAAAGGGGTTAAATATGTGTATAATTTTTTTTATATTATTTTCTGATCTTTCTTATCTCTCAGATATAGAACAGACACTTCAAAACACATTTTGATTTATTTTGTGACTATCTGTTTTTCCATGTATGAATCTGTTATTCAATGTGTTTCTATGGGCTAATAGCAGTAAGGCCAAATTACATGTTTCATCAAATTATTTGGTTATATTTTGGGGGGATAACTAAATGTCCTACATTTCAAAATCAAATAGCTAAATAATCTGTTGTATGACCATCTTAAAACAAAAGTATTGGGACAGTGACAAATGTTTTGTTGTGTTGGCTCTGTACTCCAGCACTTTGGATTTGAAATGATACAATAACTGGGGTTAAAGTGCAGACTGTCAGCCTTAATTTGAGGATATTTTCATCCATATCAGGTGAACCGTTTAGAAATTACAACACTTTATGTAAATAGTCCCCCATTTTAGGGGACCAAAGTATTAGTAGTCAAAAGTTTAGTATTTGCTATATTCCTAACACGCAATGATTGCATCAAGCTTGTTGGATGCATTTGCTGTTTGTTTTGGTTGTGTTTCAGATTATTTTGTGCCCAATAGAAATGAATGGTGAAGAATGTATTGTCATTTTGAAGTCACTTTTATTGTAAATAAGAATAGAATGTTTCTAAACACTTCTACGTGAATGTGGATGCTACCATGATTACAGATAGTCCTGAATGAATCGTGAGAAAAAGTTTCAGATGTGCAAATATCATACCCCCAAGCAGGGGCGGTGTGTTCATTAGGCGATATGGGCGACGCACTGCCAAACGGGAAAAGGAAGGTTTTTTTTCTAATCAATTATATCACGGCAACAGTAGTTATCAGTGTTCTAATCTAGACGTCTGATCTGCCACTAAATGTCCAATCAGGCTAAAGTCGTGCTTCAAATGTCCCCGCCCGTTTTGGGGCGATTTCAGTCAGGTTGAAAATCGCCCAGAAGTCTCTCATAGCCTCTAATGTAAAATCAATTTTTTCAAATATCAGAGCTTTCAATACAATCTCTATGGGTTTCTGAGGGCTTGCACTTACGCGCTTTCGTCATACGTAACATAACCATGAACGTAACTAAGAAAAGAGCGGGTAGCCTCATCAATCAATTCACTACTACTGTCAAAATGGCTAGCCTTCAGTGCAACTCGATTGTCTCTTTGAAAGAAGTTCCTTTTTGTCGGCGAACAAATCAAGATAAATTGGCAACGAAACAATTAGGACCTCCCAGACCAAATGTAATAATTCAACAGGTTTCTACTAAGCAGAGTCGTGAACACTGTCTACGAGAATCGAGACGACCTCATAGAATGTTTTGAAGCCATTCGGACGGGTTCATTGGGTTCATTTGACCAGCCCACCGTGAGAGAGGCATCTGGCTACGTGAGGATGCTACATGATGAAGATTTAATTTTTTCCTGCGGCTTTTTCGCAAAATCATGCCCCACGTCGACATTCTGTACCAGAAGCTACAGAAGAAGGACATCGATGCTGTCTTTATCAAACGTGCCCTCGACAGCTTCACAAGCAGTGTGCAGGCCATAAGGTAAGATTAAACAATATCATTCGATCTTTCTCAAAGCAGAGCTTTATTTGAAAATGTATGCATGAAAGGAGACTGCATTTGTGTTTGAAATTACATTATTCTCAAAATTTATGGCCAGTGGTGTAATCTAGCTTATTTTATATACTATGTGTACTGTACAGTGGTGCTCATAAGTGTATGAACACATTCTAAAGTTGACTAAAAAGAGGAATAAAAAAATTAAAAAATCATCTTTTGGAAATTGATCTTAATGACTTAATTAAAAAAGTTGGAAAATCCAACCTTTAAGGACACCAATTTTCTTTTCTTTTTTATTCCTCTTTTTAGTCAACTTTAGCATGGGATCATAAGCTTATGAGCACCACTGTATACTGTGCTGAACATCCAGGCTATGTGAGACACAAAGGCTAACTTAAACACTAAAGACTTTATGCATCCCTGCCCATTTTAAGTGGAACTGAAGTATTTGTACTATACATGGATACATTGCATATACCTGTGCATCACATAGACAACAGTACTGTACAAAGCCAACAAACACATTGGTCTGTTTGCCTTCAGGGACTCCTCTCAACAGCAGCTGCAAGAAGCAACAGGAGCCAAAAGACCCAGAACAGCTTTGAGAGAAGAGGAGAAGCAGAGGCTGTCTGAAGAGGTCTGCAACACCATCCTGGATCACACCAAAGAAAGGTTCTCTTTCTCTGGCCACCTTGTGAGTGCTACCTTACTGCAAGCAGACATGTTTGAAAGGTACTGCCATTCATTTCCTGATGAGGCTCTGAATGCCAATGTGAATGCATACCCCATGCTGAGCAAGGCAAAGCTCAAGACAGAACTATCTCTGATCTATGAGAATCCTGAATTCAAGGGATGCTGTGGTGCACTGGCACTGTACCAGGTTCTCATGAGCTACAACCTCCAGGAGACGTTCTCTGAGACTGTGACTCTGTTGAACATCCTCATATCTACTCCCATGACAACAGCTGAAGCTGAGAGATGTTTCTCAACTTTGACACGAGTTAAGACATTCCTGCGAAATTCAATGGGCCAGGAACGTCTGAATGCACTGGCCATGCTTTCCATGGAGAGGGAACTAGTCCTCAGCATGCCTGATTTCAATGAGAAAGTCATTGAACGCTTTGCTGTATTGGAAACAGAGAAGAGAACAGTTTCAGTACAAGTAATGTAGCCTCTCTCTCTCTTTGTCCCTCCTGTCTGTCTCTTTAACACACACCGCCCAAATCAGTTCACAGTTGATGTTGTTTAAAATAGTTATTTTTCATTTAAAAAAAGTTTTTAAAAAAATAATCTGTTCATGTTCATTTTTACAAATCTATACAATTGGCCAGAATATGGTTGTTCATATTTACAAATCTATACAATTGGCCAGAATATGGTTGTTCGTTTTTACAAAGCCATACAGATAGCTGTGTTTACCTTTTCTAGAAATTACTTTCAAATTCTGTTTTCAGGCAAAATGTCTATCACTGTTCATTTTCACAAATCTATACAAGAGGGCAGAATATGGAAGTCTATAAAATGTCTTATTACCAATAACTTGCATCAATGTTTTCAGTAGCCTCTATCAAAAGCTCCTGCTTGCTTGTTGTGAATTATACTCAGGTGCACATATTTCCAATTCAACCATGAGGCAAAAAATGTGGTAAAAGCTCTTGTTGATCCTGCAATCTGAACAAATACCAAGATGCTGTATTTTCAGCTGATATTTCATTTGTTTATGGAAATGCATATTGTTTATGCAGTGTTGAGGAATGTGAAAGAACACCCTTGATTATTTTACTGTGATAACTTATTTTGATTTTGTAAGCCAACACTTTTGAGATCAGTCAATAAATGCTTCTGGTATTGACTTATATGCTGCCCCTGTCTTCATGTTGTTGCTGGACATATCTTTTTAAAAATGTGTGTAGGTCACCTAAATCATCAGAAAAATTGCCCCCCCTGAGAATTTTTTCAGGAGCCGCCACTGCCCCCAAGACATGCTAACCTTTCACCATTACAATAACAGGGGAGGTAAGCATTTTGTGGGGGGTATGATATTTATGCCTCTGTATCTTTCTGAACTCATTATTATTCACAATTCATTCAGGATTATCCATAATCATGGTAGCATCCACATTAATGTAGAAGTGTTTAGAGCATGTGTGTCACTGTCCCAATACTTTTGGAGCTGACTGTATGTTATCTTGGTAGAACCCCCCACCCCTCTAGGGAGCTAAGTAACCCAACTGGCTGGGTCAAAATAACTCAACATGTGTTGTGTCCACTATTTGCCCAGTGCTGGCTTGTTTATAACCCAGCATTTTTTGAGTGCAATTACTATGGCCTAAATTTGAAACCTGGACAGTTTTGCTTAGTACATGTATGCCTTTGCCATGAGTAATGTCTCCTTTGGGTGTAGTAGTAAAGGTTATTTTGCTAACACACATGCTCTGTGAGAGGAGTGTGTATAACACAACTCTGTGTAAACATGAATAAATCATGAGAAGACCAAGGCCTTCCAATGGAACTCCCAGAGGAGTTCTAAAGAGATGTCGTTGACATGTGATACTAATACACTGAACCAAAATATAAACATACAACAATTTCAAAGATTTTACTGAGTTACAGTTCATATAAGAAATCAGTCAATTGACATTAATTAATTAGGCCCTAATCTATGAATTTCACGTGACTGGGAATACAGATATACATCTGTTGGTCGTAGATACCTTAAAAAAAGTAGGAGAGTGGATCATAAAACTAGTCAATATCTGGGTGTGACCACCATTTGTTTCATGCAGTGCGACACATCTCCTTCACATAGAGTTGATCAGGCTGTTGATTGTGGCCTCTGGAATGTTGTCCCACTCATTTTCAATGGCTGTGCGAAGTTGCTGGATATTGGCGGGAACTAGAACACGCTGTTGTACTACGTCGAACCAGAGCCTCCCAAACAGGCTCAATGGATTACATGTCTGGTGAGTATTCAGGCCATGGAAGAACTGGGACATTTTCAGCTTCCATGATCTTGTCACGGTATCTCTGTGCATTCAAATTGCCATAGCTAAAATGCAATTGTGTTCGTTATCCGTAGCTTATGCCTACCCATACCATAACCCCATTGCCACCATGGGGCACTCTGTTCACAACATTGACGTCAGCAAACTGCTCGCCCACACGACGCCATACACGCTGTCTGCCATCTGCTTGGTACAGTTGAAACCAGGATTCATCCGTGAAGAGTACATCATAGGTGAGCATTTGCCCTTGGTGAGGACGAGCGACCATGCAGATGAGCTTCCCTGAGACGGTTTCTGACAGTTTGTGCAGAATTCTTCAGTTGTGCATACCCACGGTTTCATCAGCTGGCCGGGTGGCTGGTCTCAGACGATCCTGCAGGTGAAGAATCTGGATGTGGAGGTCCTGGGCTGGCGTGGTTGCACGTGGTCTGCGGTTGTGAGGCCGGTTGGATGTACTGCCAAATTCTTTAAGACAACGTTGGAGGTGGCTTATGGTAGAGAAATGAACATTAAATTCTCTGGCAACAGCTCTGGTGGACATTCCTGCAGTCAGCATGCCAATTGCATGCTCCCTCAAAACTTGAGACATCTGTGGCATTGTGTTGCGTGACAAAACTGCACATTTTAGTGGCCTTTTATTGTCCCCAGCACAAGGTGCACCTGTTAATGACCATGCTCTTTAATCAGCTTCTTGATATGCCACACCTGTCAGGTGGATGGATTATCTTGGCAAATGAGAAATGCTCCCTAACAGGGATGTAAACATATTTGTGCGCAACATTTGAGAGAAATAGCTTTTTGTGCGAATGGAACATTTCTGGGATCTTTTATTTCAGCTTATGAAACATGGGACCAACACTTTACATGTTGCGTTTATATTTTTGTTCAGTATAGAACATGCTAGGAGGTTGGTCATACTGGCAGGGTTGTGTGTCATTAAAGTACATGGTCTAGGGCCATTCGACTAAAGGGAGATGCTTTTCTACAGTTGAGGTTCTGACCTTGTTGCCTCAATACACATTTCCTCATTTCAAGAAACAACCCAGAAGATCAAACATTCGATGTGAATGTAAAATGTAGAAGATCTGAAAGCCACTGGTGGGCTTGGGAGATTATTATTTGGGTTGAAGCTATGCAAAGACCAAACTCAAGAGATCTGGGATTAAGCTATGCAAAGACCAAAGTCAAGAGATATGGGTTGAAGCAATGAAAAGACAAAACTCAGAGATATTGATTGAAGCTCTGCAAAGACCAATCTCAGAGATATAGAGTTGAAGCAATAAAAATACCAAACTCAGCATTTTATTCAAAGGAGGAACCAATTCTTTGGGAGAAATGGGAATGATGTTTTAAAGTCTTGTTTTACAAAGTGCAGCCATTGGTGTTTTTAATTAGTAGACATTAGCGTATTTCTGCCTGATAAGACGTCGGGGCACAGCTGGGTAAAATGTTGGGTGGTTCTGTATGGAAGAACTCCAGGGCAAGGTCACAGAGAGAACTCAGAAGCACCGAGACAACAAGGCAGAAATCCTAAATCAACTGACTTCGCATCTCAAATTCCATTGAACAAGGAATGTTGAGTTATTTGTTTTCCCCCTCAATAAAGCAACGAGCTGGAAGATATGGTAATTACCTAAAGTGCCTAGCACAAGCCCCTGAGATGAATGCATAGGCATTAATTGTTTTTAAATTAGCTGAAAAGGATCTTTATATGAAAAAATGCAATGCGGCAGAATGTAATTGTGTGATCATGAAAATAATATATAAAATGTTCCCTTTTTTAACTGAGGGTAAAGAGGGATATTACAGATAAAGGTTTACAACAGGAATGTTCAAGTGCAGCTTTTTGTAGCGTACAATAGACCAGTAATGATAAACTGCATTTATATTTTTGTTGTTGCATTGCCTCCAGGAATTTCATAAATTCAAAGTGATAGGAAATGCCAAGTAAATAACCTGAATACCTTTTTTTTTCACTGTAAAAAGATCAGACAGATCAGAAGAGAAAAGAGATCAGACACATTTTAAGCATCATAGCAAAGCTTCTCCCTGGGCTTTGGTTGTAAATGTTGCAGAGTGCAACCAAGAGACGCCACCCATCACCTCTCCTCTCCCCTCTATGACAAGGTTGCAGCCTGTGTGTGTGTGTGTGTGTGCGCGTGCGTGCGTGCATGCGAGTGTGCGTGCGAGCGTGCGTGTGTGTATGTATGTGTGTTTGTGTGTGTGTATGCACGTGTCTGTGCGTGTGTGGTTGCAGCCAGGTAGCTGGCGTCTCACAGCAGGCAACAGGAGTGAAATGAATACGCAGCGTCTCCAACCTAGCCTCTCCCCCTCCCAGCCCTCTCCATGTTATGTGAGGGTGCAGTGCATAATGTCTTGCAGCGGCAGGACAGGGATAATTACCACAATCAGACGCGAAGCTCATCAATCTTAGGTAAGCCACGGGGAAGTAAATGAAGCAGAAGAGAGGGGGAGAGAGAGAGAGCGGGAGAGAGAGAGGGGGAAGATGGAGAGAGGGTGCGAAACCCCGCTCAGGTGGAGAAGTACGTAGTTGTGAGCACCCGGTTGTTCGTCGCCCTCTCAAACGCTCAAAATGTACTGTCAAATTTGCCGCCGCAGAATTCATCACACAGAGAGAGAAAAATCTATTTATCTACACATCATTCCATCCATCTTTCTCTCTCTCTTTGCATTTTTCTCTCTCTTTTTATTTCACACCTCTCCCTCTCTCATCTCTATTACATGGTCTAGGTAAAACATCATGCTGAGTCTCTCACTATGAGAGGAGGAATGTTCCGGACTGCTGTTATTATTCGGAATTTCCGGAGTGACATTTCAGAGTAACACGCTATGACATTCAACCTCTTAAAAGTGCAGCAACCTGCTGTGCATAATAGTATGATCCTTCTCATCATGACAGTAAAGGCTCAAAGACAGACAGTCATGCACTGACCAGATTCCCACAACCCAGCTGAGACGCAGAGGGCTAGCCCACTTTTAGGCCTGTTTTGGATGGCATATATCTGTGTCTGCATATTTCCTCTGCCTCGGGACACATCAATCTCTTTTCACCACAGCGATCTGCTGAGTAAGAGAAACTACAAAGTTACCGTGCTGATTCTCCCACTGGTAAAACCACTGTGTCAAAAAAGAAGGAATCACCAACACTACAAATGGATTATCCTTATGGAAACTAAGCCAAATTTCAAAGTTTCATACGCCTCAAGCAACAACTTCACCCCCTATTGTTCTAAAGCTGGCGAGACCAGAGCCCTAAACTACAAATGTGAGGGTTAACGAGGTAACATTGGTAAACTCTGAGTTCAACTTGGGATAACCGGTACCAAGTGGCTCACCTTTTAGCCAGGTTAATTTCTAGGCAACGAATCCTTCAGATCTAATCTAACCTGTTCCGGGGCAGGCTAACTCTGTGCTAACTCCATTTATCCTTGAATGGAGTTTCTGAGCCGAGTTGAGGACCAATGAAAACAGATTCCCTCCCGCTAGCAAAGATAGTCATCATCCACTTAATTTGAGGAAGACAACTGATTAAATATATTATTAATCAAATGTGTTTTGTGTGTTAAGAAAATAGTAATGTCAAAATACCCATCACACTACACATTTAGTAATGACAAATGCTTTTGAAACTTCACGCACAGTAAAACATTTGTATGACTTAATACAAATATTTTATCGATAAGAGTGGGAAAAAAGGTGCTTGTGCATTGATAACCACAGCAAAGAAGACCAAGATGAAGACAGCACAAAAGTGTATAGCCTGCTGAATTCGGCACAAATTAAAACGTGTCACTGACTTGCCCATGGATTGATGTTTCAGCATTGTCATAATGAAGAGTTCAGCGTTCAACTAGCAACATGCGACATGCACGCGCAGTTACAAGCCCACTAGAGTTAGCCGCAGGTGGACAAGCAATATCCACCATCGTGGTATGGATGAAGCCTACACTAGATTGGGAAGCTAACCGAAGATGGCTAGTTTAGAAAACCCTGAGTAGATCTAGCTTCCTTTGTAGTACGTTTAGGGACTATTCCTCCCATCCCTATGAGGTCTTGTCTGCATCCCAAATGCCACCCTATTGCCTTTATAGTGCACTACTTTTCACCAGAGCGCTCTGGTCAAAGGTAGTGCACTATTATAGGGAATACAGTAGAATGCAGTTTGGGGTGCACACAGACCTCATACTCCACAAAACATCGCAGGACATGTCCGTTTGGCAGCGAGATTAGAGGAGGTTGGATGAAGACTAGAGTGCGACAGAGGAAGAGGCAGAGCCCCATCCCAGTAGTGATAAGACTGGAGAAGAGAGGAAAAGAGAGCCACGGCTTCATCCCTGTACCAGCAGTGATGCACAGAGCCCCTCTGGGGACAGGGTTGGTTTATATGGCCCACTCCACTCCCTCTCCTCTCCTCTCTCTGTTGTGATGGGTGAGGGTGATTGTGAGGAGGGAAACTGGATCAGCACAGCAGCACGGCTGGGTTCTCCTCCCCAAAGCCTCACGGGCTATGAGCTTATTAGAAGGCCCCATTATTACCAGAGGGGTACACACACACGCACGCACACACACACACACACACACACACACACACACACACACACACACACACACACACACACACAATGAATGTATATTCCCCCCCAAATACACACACACACTGCGGGGAAGTGGGAACACTCACATGACACCCTGTGTTCCTGCCAGGGTGCTTGCTGGTGGTCGTGCCATTCGAGGGCCACTAGAGATTTACTCACCGAGGGGTCATGGCTACATCCCAAATGGCACCCTATTCCCTATATACATTGCACTACTTTGATGAGGGCCAATAGGGCTCTGGTCAAAGTAGGGCACTATATAGGAAATAGAGTGCCATTTGGGAGGCAGACCATGTCTTGTAATAATGATCATGTTTATGACAACAATGAATAACACTCTGAAGAAGGAATTACGCAGAATGTGTGATTTTAATACCCTAGTGGAAACGCCGGAAAAGTATATTTATTGCAATAAATATGAAGTCTTATTTTGGTATTGTTTTGGTATTTTTTCTAGTATGAGCGTATAAATTACTATTGATTTGTTGCTGTGGTATAGCCCTAGTTATTTACCATGTAGTTTATAATAGAGCACTATTTACTCTAGCCTATATTATGTGGTTGAATTGAGTTTCCCTTTCCCTATCGTCAGCTGTTTTGTGAATCTGGCATCATTATGGAAGCCCATTTAGGAACATATTTCCACGGAAATGCATAATTGTAACACTCTCTCCAGTTACAGAAGGACATCTATTAGTCTTAATGAGGAGTCTGGCTGGAATGTAATGCCTGCTGCACACCTGCATGGGATAAATCATTAAGTGTATCCCAAATGGTACCCTATTCCCTATATAGTGCACTAGTGTTGACCACAGCCCTGGTCCCAGGAATGGGTCCTGGTCAAAAGTATTGTTCTTTGTATGGAATAGTGTGCCATTTGAGATGCAACCATTGGACTAAATAGCTTTGCTTTAATGGACACGTTTATTTTTATTTGGCCGTCATTTTCTCATGTTAAGCCTGACGTTTATCTTTCATGAAGCTATAGACTCTACGGTGTCGCAATGCTGCTATTAAGAATACTGGCTGATGGCAATAATATATTTACTTGTTCAGTAATTAAAGTGGGAAATGCAAACATTGCAAATTGTAAAATGAACATTCGGTGCAAATGAACATTCGATGCAGCCATTACACTCTATCGATAGGGAAAGGGAAACTCAATTCAACGACAAGTCGTAATATAGGCTAGAGTAAATAGTGCTCTATTATAAACAACATGCTAAATGACCAAGGCTATACCACAGCAACAAATCAATAGTACTTTATCTACATGCTCATACTAGAACAAATACCAAGACAATACTAATATAAGACTTCATATTCATTGTTGTCATAAACATGATCATTATTACAAGACATGGTCTGCCTCCCAAATGGCACTCTATTTCCTATATAGTGCCCTACTTTGACCAGAGCCCTATTGGCCCTCATCAAAAGTAGTGCAATGTATACAGGGAATAGGGTGCCATTTGGGATGTAGCCATGACCCCTCGGTGAGTAAATCTCTAGTGGCCCTCGAATGGCACGACCACAACCAGGCACCCTGGTAGGAACACAGGGTATCATGTGAGTGTTCCCACTTCCCCGCAGTGTGTGAAATTGGGTGGGGGGATGTACATTAATTCTCAAATCAAATCAAATGTATTGGTCACATACACATAGTTAGCAGATGTTATTGCTAGTGTAGCGAAATGCTTGTTTGTGTGTTGAGTGTAGGTGCCCATGTGTGTGTGTGTGTGTGTGTGTGTGCGTGCGTGCTTGCGTGCATGTGTGTACCCCTCTGGTAATAATGGGGCCTTCTAATAAGCTCATAGCCCATGAGGCTTTGGGGAGGAGAACCCAGCCGTGCTGCTGTGCTGATCCAGTTTCCCTCCTCACCATCACCCTAACCCATCACAACAGAGAGAGGAGAGGAGAGGGAGTGGAGTGGGCCATATAAACCAACCCTGTCCCAGAGGGGCTCTGTGCATCACTGCTGGTATAGGGATGAAGCTGTGGCTCTCTTTTCCTCTCTTCTCCAGTCTTATCACTACTGGGATGGGGCTCTGCCTCTCCACTGTCGCACTCTAGTCTTCATCCAACCTCCTCTAATCTCTCTGCCAAATATGAGTTCAAGGTGTCAGCTACCTCCAGGGGCTGCTGTTCCTTCATCTTGTATAGTTTATCACTGATGTCGTTTCAACTGATTTACCAGCTAAAAATACCCCTTATCTGAGCGAACAACACATTAATCACACTTCTCGCTGAGACATACTGACATATTGAAACATGTTCACAGATTTGGATATGAGAATATATAGAAAAAGGATAAACTGGAAATAAACCCAGTATAAGTTAATAATTATGCATGATGTATTAAACCACCCAGACTCATCAAAGATACAGTCATCCTTCTGAACTGAGCTGCAGAACATGAAGGAAAATGCTAAGCGATGTCACCATGAGGCCATTGGTGATTTTAAAGCAGCTACAGAGTTCAATGGCTGTGATGGGAGGATGGATCAACAACATTGTAGTGATTCCACAATAGTGAAGGCACTTGTAGGTGTGAGATGACGGGTGCATGGGCCCCCAGAGCTGGTGGGACCCCCAGCCTCGTGGGGGCTGCGGGGTTTTCCGCTACGCCAGCGAAGAATGCTCACACACTATTCTGTGTTATCCAGGTACTGCAGAGGAGAGGATAACACTTTGTTCACAAAAGTGTCTTAGAAATGTGCTGTTCCTTCAAGCCCCGGTCTTGTGACCTTGAACAGTAGTGCATTAAGGCAAGGCAAGGCCATGTTTGGTGCTTCAACAAATTATGTCCCTAATAAAACAACAACAAGACTATGTTTGCCTCTGTTGGAAATTCAATAATGATTTCATCCACTTTGCCTTGTGTCTTGAGGATGTTGAATATGATTATAGATCAGATCCATTCCAGATTATCGTTCACCCAACTCTAAAAGGCTTCATCCTCTCAAATTGGTTCTGAGCAGTTGTGTGCAAGGTAGAGCACAGTTTATATTTTAGAAAGGTTTTCTTGGAAAGGAAAAATAAATGAATAAATAAATACATAATTATGTTCAGTCTCTGTCAGAAATGTTGTTTATTTCATTTACATTTTTTACATTTCAGTCATTTAGCAGACACTCTTATCCAGAGCAACTTACAGTTAGTGAATGCATAAATTTTTTCTTACTGGCCCCCCGTGGGAATCAAACCCACAACCTTGGTGTTGCAAACACCAAGCTCTACCAACTGAGCTACACGGGTCTTCATCTCAATTGCTTTATTCATTCTCTAATACCTAGCCTATTATACACTGGGCTCCAAAAGTATTGGGACAGTGACACATATTTTGGTGTTTTTGCTCTGTACTCCAGGACTTTGGATTTGAAATAATACAAAGACTATGAGTGCAGACTGACAGCTTTAATTTTAGGGTGAACTGTTACAGCACTTTTTTGTACAAAGTCCTCCCATTTTGGGGACCAAAAGTATTGGGACAAATTCACTTATATGTGTATTAAATTAGTCAAAGGTGTAGTATTTGGTCCCATATTCCTAGCACGCAATGATTACATCAAGCTTTTGACTCTACAAACTTGTTGGATGCATTTGCTGTTTGTTTTGGTTGTGTTTCAGATGTTTTTGTGTCCAATAGAAATGAATGGTAAATAATGTATTGTGTCATTTTGGAGTCACTTTTATTGTAAATAAGAATAGAATATGTTTCGAAACACTTCTACATTAATGTGGATGGTACTATGATTATGGATAATCCTGAATGAATTATTAATAATGATGAGTGAGAAAGTTAGATGCACAAATATCATACCCCCAAGACATTCTAACCTCTCACCATTACAATAACAGGGGAAGTTAGCATTTTTGGGTGGGATATGATATTTGTGCCTCTGTAACTTTCTCACTCATCATTATTCACGATTAATTCAGGAAAATCCATAATCATGGTAGCATCCATACAGAGACTCCAAAACAATTTCTAGACAATGTCCTCAGGTTACCGAAGCCTATTTTGTATTTTTCATCTTTAACTCTGCATTGCTGGAAAAGGACCCTTAAGAAAGCATTTCACTGTTAGTCTACATCTGTTGTTTACGAAGGATGTGCCAAATAACATTTGATTTGATTTGATTAAGATTGTTTACTGTTGTGAATGCAACACTATTTTTGTGTAAATTGATTATTTGTCTAAAAACATGCATTTTCCCTGATTTGGGTACTCAGACTGGCAGCCGTCTGCAATGTTGCAATGTCTGCAATGTTGTCAGCCTGGAAATTTGACAATATCCTGATAATGTCTATCACTCTCTTCATGACTTCCAACCCACTCCTTTAGGTGATAATGATGCTTCTGTTGACGTAAGAAAATGTGAGCATATCTCTCATGGCTGTCACTCTTCCTGTCAGCTACCAGCTGATTGGACGCCTCCAGGCTTAATTAAACTCTTAACTAGATTTATTTCCAGTTTATCCTTATTATATATATTCTCATATCCAAATCTGTGAACATGTTTCAATATGTCAATATGTCTCAGCGAGAAGCGTGAATAATGTGTTGTTCACTCAGATATGAGGTGCTTTAATAAGGGGTATTTTTAGCTGGTAAATACATTGAAACAACATCAGTGATATCTATCAAAGCTGAAGCAACAGCAGCCCCTGGAGGTGGCTGACATCTTGAACTGAAATCCCCCTTTTTCTCTTTTCCCTCTCTTTTCAGTTAACTTTCTCTGCCACTTTTTCCCTCTTTTACTTTCCTTTACGCTCTCTGACTGTCCAGTTAGTAGATCAAATAAAAGCAATGCTTTGGTGTTTGCCGCGTGACTGACATTACTGTGGTATTTTGCAAGACGTTTGAGTATTACTTTCATGTCGACTGTTGGACAATTTCACATAAAGTTCTGTTTCGGTTGATGTGCGTGAGTTTGGTTGTGTCTGAGTTCATTTTTCCCTTCTGGGTATTCTGGTTGTTGTGGATGGTGAGTGAGAATGAATGGTTGGACATTATTGAAAGTGACTGATCAACATGGTGCCTTGTCTTTTCAGCTCTCTGCTGTCCACAGCGCCTGTTGTAGCACTCTGTCCCCTATGAGGACTTTGTAGTCCTGTCTTCGTCTCATCCATATCTCACCCACCAGCAACAACTACTGGAAATGCACACAATCGCACGCAGACACACACACAAGGCCAAACAGTGTAAAATGTAATGGATGTGAGCACATTGACAAGCAGAGCTTAGTAGACAACACATCTTCTAACACCAGTAGAAGTGAAGTTACCTACCTGCCAGAGTCCACCTCTTCAAGACCAACACAGTCTGTAAGGCAAACACATTCTCATTGAAAATAGTTCACAATAAAAGACAGTTGTAAGTTGTCTGAGTTGTGATCCGACAGACTGTGGACATCACCATGGAAAATCGATGCAATAGATTGAATGTTAAATATTTTCACCCAGGAGGGCATGAGTTCACGGAGATACCCTTAAGCCAATCTGCCATGTAGATTGGCAACATTGACAGGAACTGCCCTGCTAATTTGTTTGGGGAGTGAGGAGATCCCAGGAATTGTCCATCTGTTTTCCAGCGTCTGAACTCCCTGGCATGCTGATATTCAAATATCTTCAGCACTAATGTGAACTATGCCATGGCAGCTCTTTATTCCCTGATCTCTCAGTTTAGCGAGGCTGTCCATCTGAAGGGCCGGGCAAGTGACAATTTTCCCTTATTTTGGGATTCAGACTGCCCGGCGGACCGTGAAATGAGTTCATTTAATCAGACCAAGTAGCCAATGACTGAAATGACTGGTGCCGCAATAATATCACACACCGTCATAATCATTTATACTTTTAGAAAGGGAAAAAATGTGTCATTTCCCCACTGTTGTTTCTGTGTGTTGGAAAGGAGATTCTCTACTGAAGCCTAACATGCAGTCAGATATAGGGGCTGGTAGGACCAATCTGGTATTCCGCAATTTATTGTAACTTAGGAGCACAATAACAAAGGTTAGCTGATATAGTAACCACACATGTCTGCAATATAAAAAAAATTGCCATATTTAATTTACAACTTTAAGTTGTTTTCCTATTTTGTTGCTTCTCTTCTTAATCAATCATGCTGTATCAGAGACCATGCTGTGGCAAGCTGGATCTATCATCCAGTCACTTTATCTACATAAAAAACCTAAATGATTCTCCCATCACAGGGCTCATCATTTCACAGGCGGATCCGGACCCATCCTCATCATCATAAATCTGTGGATAAATGCTCACATGTTTCCATATGCCAACAAAGGAGTCATCCATCCATAACCGGACAGGAGCAGATGATCAGGCAGTGGAGTGAGGGATAGCAACGCTGTTTATACCTCTCAGTCCAGATCTCAAATATTGATTGGCTTTTGAGACTCACTCACATGCCTCAGCCTCAGACAGTGAATGCTGATCAGCATCAGAATGAAGCAGCTTTCTCTTTGAAGGTGAAGAACTGTCTGTAGACATTGGGATTATGGTCCTTATAAGAAAGTAATGTATTGTATTGTCTGTCTAGCCTACTCCCTACTGGGCACAGACATCAGTTCAACATCTAGTTTTGATTTACATTTGGTTGAGTTGTCAATTAACATGAATTCAACATGAAATTAACAAAAAATGTAATTGGATTTAGGTTAACAGTTGGGTGAAAATTCCCTTACGTTGATGACTTTTTTCAAATCCAATTAGTAAACAATATCGATTCAACCAGTTTTTGCCCAGTGGGTCTTTGTTTTTGAAGTCAAAGTGTTATCGAGGAAAACAAAGTCCACTCAGATGGATTATTATGTTGTTGTTTTTTTTTTTTTACAAAATTCCTCCATTGCGCCAAGGTGTTGGTTTTCCTTCGTTATCAACTGGTATATGCATGATGTTCATGATGAGAACATTTATGTTCTACAGTTTTCTTGTGGTTTAATTGTATGCCTGATACATGTTAATGAAAGCGAATTAAATAATGAATGGAAAAACACGTATTTGTTTATCAATTCATAAAACTTGATTCTCAGACCATAATCCAAGCAATTTTTCTAACAATTGACCTCCTTTTGCTTTGCCACCTTGTCAGAAAATGGCTGCTCTCTAGGTAGATAATGAGTACTGTTAGCATCATGCTCTGTGTTCTTGGAAGGTTGCCTAGTAATGGGCACAAAAATTCAATTACTAGAATGGGAATCTCTATTCAAGTCAATGGTGGTAAGTTAAATGACCGCTCTAGTGATTCTATTTCTATGATTATGGTTTCACTGCACAGTGCATTGGCTTCAGTTGCAGCTTCTCTTCACCCTGTCCTTAGTATAATAATGAGCTGAGCAGCAGGCTCAATGAGACACAGAGGAGGGCCAGCCTAGTGTACGGCTCTGTGAGCAGTAAATTGACAATCTCGCTTCTCTCAGAAATGTCAGACGGAAGTTATTAGCCTGGCACGCAGCCATTTTCTATAAATAGAAAATGGAACATTTTCATAGGCACATTATAATTTGCCAACAGATGAGCTGAGGAGAGGAGAGAGAGGAGAGAGAAAACCAGAATCCTGCGAATGAAACACTCAATTTAGTGTGAGAAATACAACTATTTGTTTTTTATCATTAAACGAGGGGGAGGAAATTGAAATGAAAAATGTGCAGCGATATTATGTAGTCCCCTAAATTGCTTAGTTCCAAATTGATGAATTTTGTGCACCAAGAAGTCATGAAAAGGGCAACAACAGAGTATATATGGGTTGGCATCACAAATCAGCGTGGGTAAGATGATGACTGCATACTCATTAAAACCTCTCTAATTTGTCTCCCTTTTTTTTCAGCATCACTATTGAGATTAAGGCTTGAATGCAAACAAAACTAAAGCTCCATGGGAGTCAATGTGAGGGATAAATTGCTACTGCTATGCCTCTCCCATGTAGTCAACATGGCTGACGCTGGAACCACAGAATTAGAATTCCACCATTCACATTCCAGTAATTCTAGTTATATGGCTGAAATGGAACTCCATCCCTCAATTCTCCTTTCGAATAAAGATTGACATCTGAGACAGTTTAGTGTCAGCATATTGTCAGCACAAGTACCCACTCATAATGCAATGCATAAATGATCGTATCACACAACACATTGTGGACAGAGGAAGGAAGACCCTATGGGCCCTAGTCAAATGTAGTGCACTATATAGGGAATAGGGTGCCATTTGAGACGCAGACCAAACCATGCTGACTGGCTGTGAGTGAGTGAGTGAGTGAGTGTGTGGCTGCATATTCAGGGATCAAGCACCATAAGGATTATGTTTCACACTACTCAGACTCAGAGACATCAGATGCAAACCCTGAGTACAATCTGCTGTGGATGTGCATACGTAGAGTGTCGAAGTAGGGATATCATCCCTCATCCACAACAGCTTAGTCAGAGGTGGCAGGGCTGACGTCACGAAGGGCATGCATCACAGTCACACCAAATATCTATCACCTGAGATTCAATCAGTAACGTCATATTGACATGTTTTGTTGTTGGAGGTGGTTGGTGATAGTAGCGCGGTTGTTCTTGTCATTTTGACAAAGCCTTTGTCTAGATAGGATCCTATCATAACAATCGTCCTTGGAACGTGATAAAAAATGACTGATTATTAAATCATTACAGTATGTTTTTATAATTGAGGGCCCAAATGGAGACACACAGGACAGTTATTTTTCTCTGTATCCATTATTTAAAAATACCAAATATACATTCTTTATAGCCAACAATAGCCTTCTCCTTTCCTCTCTCAGTGGTCTCTAATGGGAGCTTAAGTACAGTGTGTAAGAGCCTATCTAACTCTGTTCCTTCAGAGTATTTCTTCCTTCCTATCTCTGGTGTAATAATGAGTCCAGTGGGAACTGGATTAGAGTGAGAGAGAGACTCATGATGTGAGAAACCCAGTGCTCCTCTCTTCTCTTCTAGAGGAGAGCATCCTTCCACTACACTGAACACATGACTCACAACACACACACACACACACACACACACACCCCACCACCACCACCACAGCTACCGTTGTTTCATTTCCTGACTGACTCCAACTCCCAACCCAACGGACAGCTGAGAATCAATCTGTATGTTAAGTTTCTCTGTGCTGAACCTGAAAATGACAGCCATTATCCAGATTTAAATTTTATCCCGCTGCTAGAATAATGACAATAAATCATCTGGGGTGTCCCTGGCGTTGATAATTACAAACTGAATGGCTGGTGAGGAGTTTGTCTTAGGAGAGCCTGGTTGGTCGCCACGGTAACAGCAGAGTAAGGGGAAAAAGATGACAGCGAAAAATGGGATTGATTCATATACATGGGGAAACAGATATAAGATGCAAATCATAAATAACTGCTCTTAGGTCCTTTATAAACTAATATTGTGTTTTTTCATTCCTACTTGCAGTTGTTTGGATAAGCTCAGCAAGGGACTAACAAGACAACTTCATTGAGATACAGTAAACCCTGATAAGGGTTACAAAAATATAAAGAGATAACAGCTTTCTCTGAGATGGAACATCATTATTTGGAATATGGATAGAACAACTGCATATCATTATCTGCCATGGCAACATGACTTGGAACCGGTTCACACACGCGCATACTGTATCCATGAGTTTTATGAGTCATATTCATGAGTCTGCTCTCTATGGGTAACATAAGAGACATGCATACAGGGGGTGCAGTGATCCTTCTGGACTGATAAGTATGCACCCTTCTGCCGAGTAAGGGCAGGCCTATTGTTTTTTGATTGGTTTATGTGGGCTAAAGGAGGTGCTTGAACTGTAGGTAAAAGAAGAGAGTGTGCTGAGTGGTGGCTTAAGTGGAGAGGGAACTTTTAAAATGACAATGAATGGATCTTTGTGTGTGTGTGTGTGTGTGTGTGTGTGTGTGTGTGTGTGTGTGTGTGTGTGTGTGTGTGTGTGTGTGTGTGTGTGTGTGTGTGTGTGTGTGTGTGTGTGTGTGTGTGTGTGTGTGTGTGTGTGTGTGTGTGTGTGTGTGTGTGTGTGTGTGTGTGTGTGTGTGTGTGTGTGTGTGTGTGTGTGTGTGTGTGTGTGTGTGTGGTGTGTGTGTGAGGCGGCAGTTAGCTTAGTGGTTAAGAGCGTTGTGCCAGTAACCGAAAGGTCGCTGGTTCTAATCCCCGATCCGACTAGGTGAAAAATCTGCCGATGTGCCCTTGAGCAAGGCACTTAACCCTAATTGCTCTTGTAAGTCGCTCTGGATAAGAGCGTCTAATAAATGACTAAAATGTAATGTAAAATGTGTGTGTGTGTGTCTGCTTCAAACAAGCTGTATTTCAGTAATGTCTAGTTGAAACTACCTACGTACCATCAGCATCGGAACAGTCTGTTATTTTTCTGACGTGACGTCAACTGAGACAGAAAGGCCAGTAATAATGCTGAAGTTGGTCTTTGTTAGATGGTTCAACAACAACATTTCAACTAGACAAAGATTCTTTCAGAGAAAGAGATGAAGGAACATATGATTGAACTCTTAAGGAAAGAAAGGAAAGAAAGGTAAAAGGAGAGAAAAGAGAAAACTTTAACAAAATTATCTGTTCAAACCGAAGCAGAAAAGAGATTGTCCTTATCCCATCAACACAAAACATGGATGTATTTTACTTCACAACCTGTGAGAAGTTTAACCTTTAAATAATAAAACACGTCCGTCCCAAAGACCTTAATCCGGAGGTAACAGCCACACGCGAATAAAAACGAATGTGTCCCAAAATGGCACCCTATTCCCTATACTGTGGCATTAAGGTGGCATTTTGGGATGCAGACAGTATATTCTCCACCTGGTCAGAAACTGAAACACCATGATTAATAGATAGGGTCATACTGTTGTGACCTGCTGAATGCCAATCATACATCCTCTCTGTCTACAAGACTGCAGGTGAATGCATGGGGGGTTTATGCTCATTATGAACAATGAACAGTGAAAACCTAGCCTCTATACAACATGCATTATTGATTGACAGACAGTCTACCCAGGAGGTGAATGTATTTATTTACCCTTATTTTACCAGGTAAGTTGACAGAACATATTCTGTTTTACAGTAACGACCTAGGGAAGAGTTAAGGGAGGAGGAGAGGGGATGAATGAGCCAATCATGAATCAATCATTTGGCTTGCAACTGAATGCATATCCAGCTGAGAGCAGTTTAGAAAAACACCACAGATATGCGTTCAAGTAAATGATGCATTAATTTCTACTATGGATGTTTTGTTATGAAGTCCGCTGAGCTCTCACCCTGTCAGCTCGACAGCTACAACATACAGTAGAAGTGACAGCTTTTTGTTACAGCCCAGTTTGAGCTGGTAATTACCTGGAATATACTTAAGCAATAAGGCCAGAGGGGGTGTGGTATATGGCCATTATTCCACGGCTAGAGCTGTTCTTATGTACGACGCAACACGGAGTACCTGGAGACAGCCCTTAGCCGTGGTATATTGGCCATATACCACAAACCGCCGAGGTGCCTTATTGCTATTATAAACTGGTTACCAACGTAACTAGAGCAGTAAAAATAAATGTTTTGTCATACCCGTGGTATACGGTCTGATATACCACAGCTGTCAGCCAATCAGCATTCAGGGCTCGAACCACCCAGTTTATAAATAGTATTAATTCAACTGCGAAACTATGTGGTAACAATGGACACATTGGAGCTAACCTTGCAGATAGCATTACTGGGTGATCTGAAAAGTCATAGTCAATCGATCAATAACATAATAATATTTTAGCAAAAATGTTTATTTTCAATTCACAATCTGTAGAAACAATGAGAATAGAAAGGTTCAGAACTTTTGTAAGACATCACAGTACAGTTGAAATATATATGGCAAATAGAAATCCTATATGGATGGTGTTAAAAGCTAGATGGGAGGTGTTGAATGGAATTGAAGGATGGGACTAATAACAACTAACAACAAATAATAACAAGATAACTAATAATGTAAGCATACTGTGTCCATAATAAGTATATAGGTTGTAGGTTGGGAGCTTTTGTGAAAGAGCACAGTTAGAAAGATATGGCATATAGAAGCAAACCGGATGGACATCATGAAAATGATCAGAGAGGTTGAGGGTAGAGGAAGTTCAGGACAAAAAAACTAACAAAATATAATTATTGTAAAATTGACTGTGTAGGTATAAGCTGGAAGTAGAGGCCTGAGCATTGTTGTTCACTAGTTTACTCCAAGTAGGGAAAGGGTGGTGGGGTTGGAAAGTAATAAAGGGGAATATATATATATATTTTTTAAGGGATATGTATGTGTATGTATGTGTGTATGTATGTATGTGTGTATGTTTGTGTGTGTGTATGTGTGTATGTGTGTATATGTATGTGTATGTGTATGTGTATATGTATGTGTATGTATATGTATATATATATATATATATATATATATATATATATATATATATATATATATTAAAACATGGGGGATTGGAAGTGATGCAGAAAATTAAATTGATGGAAGTTACAATCTATCTGCAATATTAAGCTGATCTACCCCCCAAAAAATAAAAAATAACAATGGACACATTCTGGTACTAACCTCAAAGAATTCAACACAATTGGTTACTCCCTGGTACCAATAACATAACACTTGTGTCAATGGATCTCAAAGAAACCAAAGTGTAATCACTATGCAATAGGGAGGTATAAAATGATGTGTCATTCCAAGTGACTAATTCTTTGGAGAAGAGCAGCCAAGGTCATGCTGTACTGTATACCCTTCCTTTTTAGCATCAGGTAGCCTCTCTCTGCTTCTACCCCAGCTGATGCATCCTATAGCCAGGTATCTGTCAGGGCCTGCTGGCTCATAAGGATAAGCTACATAAATCAGAGCGGCTTCATAACTCATCAGACCTTGGTCCAGATTAACAGGGGCAACCAGGCGAGAATATTCTCTTTCAGAAACCTGCAACAAGAGAAAAGAGATATGAGTCGAAGGAAGATAGGGCACGTTGTTGCATACTGATTATATGTAGACGGCATGATCGATTTAGGATAACTAGCTTGTGAAGTTATTGGTAGAAATCTTACACGTCAAGTGAGTTCAGTTCAACGGAATATCACTTTATACCCCCTCAGTATCACTTAAAATACAGTGTGACGGGGAAGAAAAAGGAGGGAAAAGGAGGAAAATGTCCCGATTCTGACATTTGACAGACACCCTCTCACTTATCTGGCTTCTGTGAGGGCTCCCTGTCTCTCATTTCATCTTGGTCGCTCTGGGCGAACCAGTGGTTCCTCTCAATTGGCTAAATGTCAACATCACCTCTCTCTTTCTAGTGCCTCCAGAAAGGCTTGACCTCTATGCTGCTTTTACCTCTATTGAAAATGTTAATCTCTATTGATCTTGTTCATCTTTTATCTCTATTGAAAATGTTAATCTCTATTGATCTTGTTAATCTTTTATCTCTATTGAACCTGTATATCTCTATTGAACCTGTTCATCTCTATTGAACCTGTTCATTTCTATTGAACCTGTTCATCTTTATCTCTATTGAACCTGTTCATCTCTATTGAACCTGTTTATCTCTATTGAACCTGTTCATCTCTATTGAACCTGTCCAGCTCTATTGAACCTGTTCATTTCTATTGAACCCGTTCATCTTTATCTCTATTGAACCTGTTCATCTCTATTGAACCTGTTTATCTCTATTGAACCTGTTCATCTCTATTGAACCTTTTTATCTCTATTGAACCTGTTCATCGCTATTGAACCTGTTCATTTATATTGAACCTGTTAATCTCTATTGAACTTGTTCATTTCTATTGAACCTGTTCATCTCTATTGAACCTGTTTATCTCTATTGAACCTGTTTATCGTCTACCTCTATTGAACAACCCCAGATGCTCAAGGCTGTTGCATGCAGTCAGTGAGAAGCACTGGGAGGTGGGGTGGCTGGGCTCTACAGGTGAGGCTGGGCTGGGGAGACACATACACAGCCAGAGCCATGTGAGGCCTGGCCCTAGCAGCCATATGAGGCCTGGCCCAAGCAGCCATATGAGGCCTGGCCCAAGCAGCCATATGAGGCCTGGCCCTAGCAGGCTTATGAGGCCTGGCCCCGAGCAGACAGAATCTCTCATTAGGAGGGCAGAACGAGACCCCGGCCAGTCTGCTGTTGTTGTGTTCAGCAGGGTGCCCTACAGAAGAGCCATCTGGACTGGGGGATCTCCCACACACACACACACACACACACACACACACACACACACACACACACACTAATGTGTGCCCTCTAGTGATGCCCTCTTACCAGTCAGGAATAACTGGGAATTCTTAATTTGCTCCTTCAGGTTTTAAGAAGCGGTAAGGCAGCTGTTTTGGGGAAATAGGAAACATTGGGGAACTCCCACTGGAGGTGAACTGCATGGTATGGTGCTGTTGTAAGACGCTGAATCTGTTGAACGATAGGGCTTCACATCTGAATATCATGGTTCCTTTCGTCAGAGTTTAACAACCCCCTTCACTCTCACGATCACTCTGGATTGGGAGGTGATACGATTGAAAAAGTTATTACTCTAATGGTTGAAAATTGGTTACTGTCATGGTTGAAAATTGGTTACTGTAAAATGGTTGTTTTAATAAAGATGGAGGAAATCCTCCTGGAGAGATGATGTATTTATCCTCTATCTCCTAGTCTCCTAGGGATCAGAAGGCAGTCAGTCAGGGAGGGTTTCGTTGATGTCTGCTCTGCTCACAGCTAAAGGGTCGGCGGCCAATCCCCCGACAGCTGCTCTCCTGCTCCCTAACTGAGGTGGAACAGCTCACCATACGCTCCTAGAGTCTCCCCATCTGTAGTCAAGAAAGAGGGGTATCTACCCAGCTGACTAGCATGGAGATGGAGTGATGCATATGTTTCATGGGCAGCTATGTAATGGTGTGCATTAATACATATTTACAGTATGCATACTAGTTTACAGTATGCGTATGTGGTATGTGTACTTCGGTACTTGGGCGGGGTTACTGTAATAAAGTAAGGGCTAACTTGATCCACAGTTCCCAGTGTCTCTGTACAGTCAGATCTTACTAAGATCATAATGCACTCTCAATACAAAAGGTAGAGAATTGTACTTAAAGGGGTACAAACACTTTTCACTGTAGTGGTACCCTGTCAGGTAGTCCATTGTACCATTACTTATAGGTACTCTTGCAGTTGGTACCTTAAAATATACTTTTTAAGTTCCAATACCGTGAGAAAGCCGTTTGTTCCTTTTAAGTGGCAAAAACGTACCTCTGCTCTATTTCAAGTCCCTCACATGTACACGCCACTCCGCATCCCACTTCTGACACCAATGTATCGAATTCAGGGGGTAGTTCTGACCGGGACGCGAACACTGTACCTCTTGACTAGGTTGCTCGGTGTTGGGTGAAGGTCACTACAATATTTATTACAGCTCTTTATTGTCACATGCTTTTATGCAAGCCTTTATTTAGACATCAGAACCAGCAGTGTACATGCTCAAACCAAAAGTAACATAACAATAGACCACTTAAACTGGTACAACACTTCCACTCAAAAATAACTTAAGGCCACTCCCCCACTAAGCCATGTCTCCAATGATTGTACATTTATATTGAAAATATTTGGTACAAAAATCTACCATTATACTACATTATTTACACATGTGGATAATCAGTGTAGATGACGGGGAGGAGACAGGTCAAATAAGGATTTTTAAGCCTTCAGACAATTGAGACATGGATTGTGTATGTGTGCCATTCAGAGGGTGAATGGGCCTGACAAAATATTTAAGTGCCTTTGAACAGGGTATAGTAGTAGGTGCCAGGCGAACCGGTTTGAGTGTGTCAACAAATGCAACGCTGCTGGGTTTTTCACGCTCAACAGTTTTCCGTGTGCATCATGGTCCACCACCCAAAGGACATCCAGCCAACTTGACACAACTGTGGGAAGCATTGGAGTCAACATGAGCCAGCATTCGCTTTCGACACCTTGTAGAGTACATGCCCCAACGAATTGAGTCTGTTCTGAGGCAAAGGGGGGTGCAACTCAATGTTTTGTACACTCAGTGTATACTTCCTTCCCCCTGTCATTAATTAGGCTATTTAATTGAAACTGCAGGAAGTTATCTTTGTAAGAATCAATTCTCACAATCTAAATGAAAAAGAAACACCACACCTTATCCTTTTCCTGTTTCATTATTGCCCACTTTTTACAGTTTCATTTACGTGAGAGAATCCTGCTGCATTGCTATGGGGTTGAAATAAACATAAACCTTGGAACAGTTTGGTAAGCATTAGTAAGTCTCTGTTTAAAAAAGGTATAATCTTCGTAAATGATATCATAGGTAGGACTGGTGGAGTTATGTCACACATGCAGCTAATAAAAACAAATGGAAATGTCTGCTCTACCCAAAATTGCAACCAAATAATTGCAGCATTACTGCAAAAATGGAAGAGGAAAGTGGAAGGGGGAAAAAGTAAGGAACTTGTTTGTCGGCCCTGCATTAAAGAACATAATTGGTTAAAGAAAATTGTGATAAATAAAAAAGTTATACCATTTTCATTTAAGGACCAAAGTATATACAGTGGGGAAAAAAAGTATTTAGTCAGCCACCAATTGTGCAAGTTCTCCCACTTAAAAAAGATGAGAGAGGCCTGTAATTTTCATCATAGGTACACGTCAACTATGACAGACAAATTGAGGAAAAAAAATCCAGAAAATCACATTGTAGGATTTTTATGAATTTATTTGCAAATCATGGTGGAAAATAAGTATTTGGTCACCTACAAACAAGCAAGATTTCTGGCTCTCACAGACCTGTAACTTCTTCTTTAAAAGGCTCCTCTGTCCTCCACTCGTTACCTGTATTAATGGCACCTGTTTGAACTTGTTATCAGTATAAAAGACACCTGTCCACAACCTCAAACAGTCACACTCCAAACTCCACTATGGCCAAGACCAAAGAGCTGTCAAAGGACACCAGAAACAAAATTGTAGACCTGCACCAGGCTGGGAAGACTGAATCTGCAATAGATAAGCAGCTTGGTTTGAAGAAATCAACTGTGGGAGCAATTATTAGGAAATGGAAGACATACAAGACCACTGATAATCTCCCTCGATCTGGGGCTCCACGCAAGATCTCACCCCGTGGGGTCAAAATGATCACAAGAACGGTGAGCAAAAATCCCAGAACCACACGGGGGGTCCTAGTGAATGACCTGCAGAGAGCTGGGACCAAAGTAACAAAGCCTACCATCAGGAACACACTACACCGCCAGGGACTCAAATCCTGCAGTGCCAGACGTGTCCCCCTGCTTAAGCCAGTACATGTCCAGGCCCGTCTGAAGTTTGCTAGAGTGCATTTGGATGATCCAGAAGAGGATTGGGAGAATGTCATATGGTCAGATGAAACCAAAATATAACTTTTTGTTAAAAACTCAACTCGTCGTGTTTGGAGGACAAAGAATGCTGAGTTGCATCCAAAGAACACAATACCTACTGTGAAGCATGGGGGTGGAAACATCATGCTTTGGGGCTGTTTTTCTGCAAAGGGACCAGGATGACTGATCCGTGTAAAGGAAAGAATGAAACCTCCTTCCATCAGCAAGGGCATTGAAGATGAAACGTGGCTGGTTCTCTCAGCATGACAATGATCCCAAACACACCGCCCGGGCAATGAAGGAGTGGCTTCGTAAGAAGCATTTCAAGGTCCTGGAGTGGCCTAGCCAGTCTCCAGATCTCAACCCCATAGAAAATCTTTGGAGGGAGTTGAAAGTCCGTGTTGCCCAGCGACAGCCCCAAAACACCACTGCTCTAGAGGAGATCTGCATGGAGAAATGGGCCAAAATACCAGCAACAGTGTGTGAAAACCTTGTGAAGACTTACAGAAAACGTTTGACCTGTGTCATTGCCAACAAAGGGTATATAACAAAGTATTGAGAAACTTTTGTTATTGACCAAATACTTATTTTCCACCATATTTTGCAAATAAATTCATTAAAAATTCTACAATGTGATTTTCTGGATTTTTCTTTTCTCATTTTGTCTGTCATAGTTGACGTGTACCTATGATGAAAATTACAGGCCTCTCTCATCTTTTTAAGTGGGAGAACTTGCACAATTGGTGGCTGACTAAATACTTTTTTTCCCCACTCTAGATTGCAAAATAGTTGGGAAGAGATTTTTGACGTACCGATTCCATGGCATAGTGTTTATGAACTGATACGCAAAACAACGCCGGATTCAAAACTTTGAATTTTTCAATTTAAATTATTACAACAAAATTCTTGCTACCAGTAGAATGTTATTTATATGGGGGATACAATCTTCCCAGCTCTGCAGATTTTGCTGCGAAGAGACAGAATCATTAGATCATTTCTTTTGGTACTGTCCATTTGAAGCTTGTTTCTGGTCACAGCTCCAGGAATGGCTGAAGGATTGCAATATTTACCTTGAGCTAACCCTGACTGAAAAGTCATAGTCAATCGATCAATAATATAATAATACTTTTAGCAAAAATGTTTATTTTCAATTTACAATCTGTAGAAACAATGAGAATAGAAGGGTTCAGAACCTTTGTGAAACATCACAGTACAGTTGAAAAATATATGGCAAATAGAAATCCAATATGGATGGTGTTAGGAGATAGATGGGAGGTGTTGAATGGAGCTGAAGGATGGGACTAATTACAACTAACAAAAACTAATAACAACAGGATAACTAATGTAAAGAATACTGTGTCCATAATAAGTATATTGGTTATAGGTTGAGAGCTTTTGTGAAAGAGCACAGTTGGAAAGATATGGCATATAGAAGCAAACCGGATGGACATCATGAAAATGATCGGAGAGGTTGAGGGTAGAGGAAGTTCAGGAGTAAAAACAAACTAAATAGAATTATTGTAAAATTGACTGTGTCCATAAAATGTATATAGGATGTATAAGCTGGAAGTAGAGGCCTAAGCGTTGTTGTTCACTAGTTTACTCCAATTAGGGAAGGGGTGGTGGGGTTGCAAAGTGATAAAGGGATTTTTTTTAAAGGATATGTATGTATGTATATTCATTTATACGTATGTATGTATGTGTATATGTACAGTGAGGGAAAAAAGTATTTGATCCCCTGCTGATTTTGTACATTTGCCCACTGACAAAGACATGATTAGTCTATAATTTTAATGGTAGGTTTATTTGAACAGTGAGAGACAGAATAACAACAACAAAATCCAGAAAAACGCATGTCAAAAATGTTATAAATTGATTTGCATTTTAGGGAAATAAGTATTTGACCCCTCTGCAAAACATGACTTAGTACTTGGTGGCAAAACCCTTGTGGCAATCACAGAGGTCAGACGTTTCTTGTAGTTGGCCGCCAGGTTTGCACACATCTCAGGAGGGATTTTGTCCCTCTCCTCTTTGCAGATCTTCTCCAAGTCATTAAGACTGGCTAGGCCACTCCAGGACCTTAATGTGCTTCTTCTTGAGCCACTCCTTTGTTGCCTTGGCCGTGTGTTTTGGGTCATTGTCATGCTGGAATACCCATCCACAACCCATTTTCAATGCCCTGGCTGAGGGAAGGAGGTTCTCACCCAAGATTTGACAGTACATGGCCCCATCCATCGTCCCTTTGATGCAGTGAAGTTGTCCTGTCCCCTTAGCAGAAAAACACCCCCAAAGCATGATGTTTCCACCTCCATGACGGTGGGGATGGTGTTCTTGGGGTCATAGGCAGCATTCCTCCTCCTCCAAACACGGCAAGTTGAGTTGATGCCAAAGAGCTCGATTTTGGTCTCATCTGACCGCAACACTTTCACCCAGTTCTCCTCTGAATCATTCAGATGTTCATTGGCAGACTTCAGACAGGCCTGTATATGTGCTTTCTTGAGCAGGGGGACCTTGCGGGCGCTGCAGGATTTCAGTCCTTCACGGCGTAGTGTGTCACCAATTGTTTTCTTGGTGACTATGGTCCCAGCTGCCTTGAGATCATTGACAAGATCCTCCCGTGTAGTTCTGGGCTGATTCCTCACCGTTCTCATGATCATTGCAACTCCACAAGGTGAGATCTTGCATGGAGCCCCAGGCCGAGGGAGATTGACAGTTCTTTTGTGTTTCTTCCATTTGAGAATAATCGCACCAACTGTTGTCACCTTCTCACCAAGCTGATTGGCGATGGTCTTGTAGCCCATTCCAGCCTTGTGTAGGTCTACAATCTTGTCCCTGACATCCTTGGAGAGCTCTTTGGTCTTGGCCATGGTGGAGAGTTTGGAATCTGATTGATTGATTGCTTCTGTGGACAGGTGTCTTTTATACAGGTAACAAGCTGAGATTAGAAGCACTCCCTTTAAGAGTGTGCTCCTAATCTCAGCTTGTTACCTGTATAAAAGACACCTGGGAGCCAGAAATCTTTCTGATTGAGAGGGGGTCAAATACTTATTTCCCTCATTAAAATGCAAATCAATGTATAACATTTTTTACATGCATTTTTCTGGATTTTTTTGTTGTTATTCTGTCTCTCACTGTTCAAATAAACCTACCAGTAAAATTATAGACTGATAATTTCTTTGTCAGTGGGCAAACGTACAAAATCATCAGGGGATCAAATATTTTTTTCCCTCACTGTATGTGTATGTATATGAATATGTACTGTATCTATATATATATTTGTGAGAAGAAAAACATATGGGGGATTGGAAGTGATGCAGACAATTACATTGGTGGAAGTTACAATCTATCTGCAATATTAAAGCTGATCTACCCCTAACAAAATATTTTAAAAAATAATTTTAAAAGGTCTCTTACCAAGCGAAATATTATAATCATTATAGCCTCTAATGACAGAAATAAGTTACTCATGCTAATAGGAAACAAACAGGATACACTGCAGCCAGCCATAATCAAGGCTAGGAGTCCTCTTGAATACTCATATCTAATGATAAGTATCATAATAAATGGAGTGATTATAATAATTAACCTTAATTAAAATTAGCGATAAGTACGCTTTAACCGGAATCAAGTTGTAGAAGTGTTTTTAAAAGTGCTCTCCTTATCTATAGTATCGAGTGCTTCACCAAGTAGACAGAAGTCGCATCTTTACAGTACAGTCCTTGAGAAACCCTTGTAACACTAGGTCAAGTCAAACTTAATAACACACTAAATAAAAATCTGTTTTCAGGGTATTTTACTGGAAAAGTTATTAACAAAATACAGGAAGAAAAATGTCAGTGTAGCGATGACCAAAGTAAATTGCATTTTTCAGAGAAAAAGTGAGGCTGGTAATGGTTGGGGAAAATTGTTGCACCCACTCTATTTTCCACAGCGCCCAGCGAGTCAACACATGGGCTTGTTCCAAACAAATGAAGCAGATTTCTGGGTAAAGCCAGGGTCATTCAGTGAAGGTTATGGCTAATTGGGACTATTTATCACCACACTCTAGCCAATAGTGACAAGTACATGCTTTTCCCTGTTTCTCATTACCACTATCTGTAATGAGAGCAGAAAGTATCTGGGAATTTACATATAAGGAGAGGACAGCCTGTGAATAAGGGAAAAGGTAGAGCAGTTTCCTGGGTCCAGTAAATAATGGACACTGGGTTGTGATAGCGTTGTAATAGCGTTGTGATAGCATTGAAATATATATATATATATAGTTTAAATGAGTATAAACATGATTTTCATTTGTCTATAATGATCAACCTACATCAATTATTTATTTTATTTATTAATGTACATTATTTATGATGTGAGGATTTAGACTATAACACAAGCTCATGCATATTGATTTTGATTAAAACCGTTGGTTATCTTTATGCGCTAATATACACATTATAGATATCAATGTGGCCACATTTCATGGGCAATTCATTTTAGTAGGAACAGTAGCGCTTTCCACCTTCAAACTGAATGCATTAGTTTACCTTTATATTCTCTATAAAATAATTATTTCACCAATGTGTTACCTTGGTAACAAATTATCACCATTGATCTCTGATGTCTCAAGATGTAATCCAAACAGACGACCATTGAGCTACTGTGTTTTAACATCATTGTGCACTGGAAACATCTCCATATGGACATATGGATTTAAAGCAGAAATCCCTGTATATTCTTTTCATTATACACCCTATTTTCTTTAAAGAGTACCTGGTGCCACGTTTGATTTAATCACCCAACATTATCTGAACTAATTACAATTTCTCTGCCGCATGCAGTCGCCAGAGGGACCTTGGAATAGAATTATCTTCAGACGGTTATTTGTCCCCCCCAGCTATTGGTATTCAGGGTGCAGTCCCATCCTCCCATCCCCTCACCATGTCTGACAAGTCTTATCTTCAGTTGTCGTCCACAGGTGTTCTCTGACAGTGGAGTGTGATCAAAATGCTGTGCAGGGCCTGGGCCAGCCAAATGTTGTTTATTCAGAGAGATTACAGGTTACCCGTCGGTCTCTGAAAGTAAAGCATCCCACATACCCCTACCAACGCTTTGATGTGACATATGGACAGGAGTGCTAAGCCCGTTTTTAAGCAGTAGGCTGACAGAGTTGCATTGGCAGCTAGCTAGCATCACATTCACCACTGCTTCTCTCTCTCTCTCTCTCTCTCTCTCTCTCTCTCTCTCTCTCTCTCTCTCTCTCTCTCTCTCTCTCTCTCTCTTTCTCTATTTGACTTTGACTGGGTTTGTGTATGATGAGTTCAGTTCAAACATTTCAGAGAAAATTACATCTACTTTGCGGTGGCAGTAGCGATATAAACAAACAAAGAACAGTCCAGCAGACTTCAGAGGATGGTTTTATTGACAAGGAAGGAAACTTGTATCAGGATCAAAGTCAACTGCTAATAATGTTAACCCTAACAAAAGCCTGACTGATAGCCCATATCAGGCTCCTCCACAGTTTGGGATTTTGTTTGTACTGCCTTTCCACTGAAGTTAACGATATAATAATGTGTTGAATTGAACATTTTGTTAGACGATAATCATTTTTAAGAACTGTTGCAATTTAAAATGAAGGAAAGTCTCTGGGTGTCATTCATCTCTCCTGTTGTTTGATTCTGGGTGAATGCTTAAGCCTTTCACTTGTGATCTGATTTGTATTTTCAGATGTTTACCAAGTTGAATGGTTTGTACAGCAGTACAGCGGGGTGTACCTACTTTTCTATGACAACACAGTTAGATCACAACATAGCTTTGGGGCATTGTAAGCTAATCTGTTTTGTTCCCGTTTTGGTCAATGAAATAGAAGCATTTCTATTTCTAAACCTCTTGGTTGCATTCCATTCGTCAGGCTTTCAAATGAGAGCTGAAATTGGAATTTACTGCTGTTTGATACAGTAGTCAGCTGTTCCAGCGTGTGTAAATGTCTCACAAGAATAGAAAGAACAGCCCTTAGCATGACACCTCAGAATTACGGGAAGACATGGACATATCCAGCTTCTCTGGTCAGTGTCTCTTTTGATACAAATTATTAATAGTTGCTCATGTTTTAATTGTTTTCACAGGGCATCTGGTACTCTGCGATATTTTCTCTGATGGTGGTAGCCTATAACTGCTGTCGGTTGACCATGTAGGCATGAACCACTTTTTATAATTGCTACATGTATTACAAAGCTATTTAGATGTTGTTTTCAGGCTCTTCTTCAAAGCTTTATCACTTTGCATGTGGGCAACATGCAGCCTACAGTCTAATGTTAATGGGTCACTTGGCTACAAAATATATAATTATATTTTCAGTATCATGTATGTACTGTACGTGTTCGATGGGGCGTGTGAGATCAAGCTTCTATTATGCCTTTATTGTCATCTATGATCAGCCATCTGTCCCAAATGGCACCCTTTTCCCTATATAGTGCACTAGTTTTGACCAGAGCCCTATGGGGTTTGGTAGTATACCAAATAGGGAATAGGGTGCCATTTGGGATGCAGACCATTAGTCTAAAGGGTAGACAAAGCTTGAGGGACACCAGAGGATGGCAGCTCCATCATTGTCACATGTCATTACTGTAACCCATGTTACACTGGAGTTAGGACCACTCCATTCTCACATGTCAAAGCTGTCAACATGTCAGTGCTGTTACCTTAACCTGGGAGGAACACACTGATGCTTTATCATTATGGCCTCTCAGTTTTGACATTGAGGAGAAGTCTACTTGGAGGACACAGCATGTTATGATGGCCTGAATATACAGTAGTATAACTAGATAGTATGTTCTTATAAGCTTATTGTCCAGAGGGTACTTGTACAGTACATCAAGCTGCCTTGCACTGCAGAAACAGGAGATGGACCATTCTAGTTACTTACATGTGGTTATAAGAAATGTTGGTTCAACATGCCAAGGTTTGTTTGTTAATTTGTGTAATTTTAAATAAATCGTTATCCTTTCGCTGTTAGTCACCACCAGATACAGAATTGGTGATCATTTATTTCAATGAAGGGAATTTCTCTCTGAGGCTAGTGCTGCTTTTTGAAAAAGAACAATAGATGTAGACATACAATATATCTGCATCTGAGATGAGGGGAGTGTTCCCATCGGCCTCGGCTCCTCCACACACACACACACACACACACACACACACACACACACACACACAGGTATGGAGGGAGGGAGACTATGGAGGGAGGCTAAAGAGTGCAGAGTTGCAGCAGCACAGTAACGCATGACAAGGCATGGAATGTCTGGATTAGGCCTGACATTTTGGGGCTATTGTTTTCACAGCTCATAAGGCTCCCAAATCAAGATTCAATGTTCACACCTGTAGCCTACACATTTGTAGCAGTGTGTAATATAGTGGTTTCCAAATTGTGCGGTGTGCGCCGGTCAGTAGGGGGGGGGGGGGGGTTCGCGCGAAGAGGTAGGGTGTCATGAGGTGAGGTGTATGTGTGGTGGAAGTCAGGCGCAGGACACCGAGGCTCAGTCCAACAGAGTTTACTCAACAATTCCAAAAGGAAACGGTAAACAAACGACCTCCAACAATAAGAGGCGAGCATTTACGCAACAAGCGTAAAACACTAGAATCACAAACAAGAAGCAAAACACGCAGCACAAAGACAGGCGAACACCAACACACAATCCTACCAAGAAAAAAGACGGAACTTATAGGACAGGTGATGAATACACAATAGGACACAGGTGTGACAGACAGACAAAAGCAATCACACACAGAAACATAGATCGGTGGCAGCTAGTACTCCGGGGACGGCGACCGCCGACGCCTGCTCGTACCAGGAGGGGGAGCAGCCTCGGCAGAATCCGTGACATAGGGGGAGATGAGCAAACACATTTGTAAAAAATAGAAATGTAATTAAAGGTCCAATGCAGCGGTTTTGATCTGAATATCAAATCATATCTGAGTAACAATTAAGTACCTTACTGTGATTGTTTTCAATTAAAATGGTCAAATAGAAACAAAATTAGCTTCTTAGCAAAGAGCAATTTCTCAAGTGTTAATTTTGCTAGGATTGTCTGGGAGTGGTCTGAGTGGGGAGGGGAAAACAGACAACTAGATGTTATTGGCAAAGACATTTGGAATTGTCTTTGTTATTGGTCTATTAGCTAATTTAACATCTGGTGATATCACCATGCAGGCCAAAACTCCATCCCACAACAACAGGCTGAAATGTCAGGCAGTCTTTTCAAACAGCTCTTACACTAAAAGGGCATTTCCATAATTTTTACAATTTCACAGTATTATTCCAACCTCATAGTGTGGAACTACAGTACCAGTCAAAAGTTTGGACACAGCTACTCATTTAAGGGTTTTTCTTTATTTTTACTATTTTCTACATTGTAAAATAATAGTGAAGACATCAAAACTATGAAATAACACATATGGAATCATGTAGTAACCCTAAAAGTGTTAAACAAATCAAAATATATTTGAGATTTGAGATTCTTCAAATAGCCACGCTTTGCCTTGATGATAGCTTTGCACACTCTTGGCAGTCTCTCAACCAGCTTCACCTGGAATGCTTTTCCAACAGTCTTGAAGGAGTTCCCACATATGCTGAGCACTTGTTGGCTGCTTTTCCTTCACTCTGCAGTCCAACTCATCCCAAACCATCTCAATTGGGTTGAGTTTGGGTGATTGTGGAGGCCAGGTCATCTGATGCAGTACTCCATCACTCTCCTTCTTGGTCAAATAGCCCTTACAAAGCCTGGAGGTGTGTTTTGGGTCATTGTCCTGTTGAAAAACAAATGATAGTCCCACTAAGCGCAAACCAGATGGGATGGCGTATCGCTGCAGAATGCTGTGGTAGCCATGATGGTTAAGTGTGCCTTGAATTCTAAATAAATCACTGACAGTGTCACCAGCAAAGCACCCCCACACCATCACACCTCCTCCTCCATGCTTCATGGAGGGAACCACACATGCGGAGATCATCCGTTCCACGTACTCTGCGTCTCACAAAGACACGGCAATTGGAACCAAAATCTCAAATTTGGACTCATCGGACCAAAGGACAGATTTCCACCGGTCTAATGTCCATTGCTCATGTTTCTTGGCCCAAGCAAGTCTCTTCTTCTTATTGGTGTCATGAAGGCCAGTTTCATCATAGCGGTTGATGGTTTTTGCGACTGCACTTGAAGAAACTTTCAAAGTTCTTGAGATTTTCCGTATTGACTGACCTTCGTGTCTTAAAGTAATGATGGACTGTCGTTTCTCTTTGCTTATTTGAGCTGTTCTTGCCATAATATGGACTTGGTCTTTTACCAAATAGGGCTATCTTCTGTGTACCACCCCTACCTTGTCACAACACAACTGATTGTCTCAAACGCATTAAGGAGGAAATAGATTCCACAAATTAACTTTTAAGAAGGCACACCTGTTAATTGAAATGCATTCCAGGTGACTACCTCATGAAGCTGGTTGAGAAAATGTCAAGAGTGTGCAAAGCTGTCATCAAGGCAAAGGGTGGCTACTTTGAAGAATCTCAAATATAAAATATATTTTGATTTGTTTAACACTTTTTTGGTTACTACATGATTCCATTTGTGTTATTTCATAGTTTGATGTCTTCACTATTGTTCTACAATGTAGAAAATAGTAAAAATAAAGAAAAATCCTGGTGCTCATGACAGAAACGTTCTTTCTTGCCTAGCATTGGTATAGTGTGAGTGTTTTCTTGTCATTCTTCAGCACCATTATGGAATACAACGGCTGTGCAGGTGCCTTATTTTGCGCAGAGGGAGGGAGCTCCGGATCTCTTTGTTCATGGTGCCGACCATTGTTATATTTGCAAGCAACTTGTTTGGCAATAACAGTGAAAGAAAGAAATTGTCCACGGTGACATTTCTCCCCTTGCCAACATAAGGTTCCACAAGCCTCATCACCACATTCTCCGACTCGCTCACCTGCTGCCCAATGTGGATATTTTCCTAAACAGTGCCTTCTCCTGTCTCATTGTTTCATTTGGTGGTGGCGCAGGCGCCGGCACCTGCTCAGTGCCTACCATTCTGGCTTTTTTGCACTTAGGCCTCCGAGGTGTAGGTTCAGGCTGAGGCTCAGAAGAATAATCATCAGAGATGTCATGATTGATTTCTTCCCCACCATCTGAGTCGTTTCATTCAGATCTTGTAGCAGCGCTAACGCAGCATGTGCATCCATTAGTCTTGGTCTTCTTGCCATTGTACATTACGCACAATCTCACTGTGTACCTCAAGTAGGCCTGAGTAGACTGATAAGATTGCTTGGATTTGGTGGACTGATATGGGTACATACCATTTTGAGATTATAATTAGAATATACCAATACAATAGAATGGCCTGCCCTGTTCATCATTCACAATTGGTGATTACATAATTATGCATTATATGTTCCCCCTCGCTCATTAACTCACCATTGTTCTTCTTTCTCCCACATCATACTTTACTTAATTTATTTAATCTGTTGTTATATGTGACCGACCAGTAACATTTTACTTTATTTTTTATTTTTTACATTGGATAAAAGTAGAGATTCATAGCTAGAAAATGGTATATCATACACTGCAGTTGAGGAACAATGGGAAAGTAGTTTTGCTTTGAAAGTTGATAAACTTGTAACCCCACTTTTAAGAAAATGGCACTTGAATGTTTTGGTGCACCTACTGGAGAGCTCTTCTTTGTCTACACCCATTCAGCATCGTTCACACCCTCTATAGCCCATCCATCCATCTTTAAAGATTCACATGTGAGGCCATGTGCTAAACATAGTGAGTAAGCCAGTGTAGTAAACAACCAAAGACTTCAAGACTAAAAGTGGTGAAAGTAGTAGCAAAAATATGATTTATCTAGGCCTATATCCTAATCTGACTTTGGTGCAGGTCATGTTCTTCTTCACATTATCGTCTCTGGTAAACGCACACTATATCAAATAAAATCCAAGTTTATTTGTCACATGCACAGGATACAGAAGGTATAAACAGTACAGTGAAATGGTTATTTGCATATTTGTATAGCAGCAATATCCAAAATAGAATAGTGTCCAGATAAATATTGTATAAATATTTTATAATTATTCTTACCCAGACACAATTGATGGGTTGTGAAATAAATGCTATAACCACCCCCCAGCTAAGTGGATGGGTCACTACGGTCTAGACATGTACACATGTTCATGAAATACAATAGATGACCGTAATCACCCCCAGACACACCTGGCTAACTTGATCCTCAACACTGGGGCCCCTCAGGGGTGCGTGCTTAGTTCCCTCCTGTACTCCCTGTTCACCTACGACTGCGTGGCCAAACACGACTCCAACACCATCATTAAGTTTGCTGACGACACAACAGTGGTAGGCCTGATCACTGACAACAATGAGACAGCCTATAGGGAAGAGGTCAGAGACCTGGCAGTGTGGTACCTACATGTACAAATTACCTCGACTAACCTGTACCCCCGCACATTGACTCGGTACCGGTACACCCTGCATATAGCCTCGTTATTACTATTTTATTGTGTTACTTTTTATTATTTTTTACTTTAGTTATTTGGTCAATATTTTCTTAACTCTTTCTTGAACTGCATTATTGGTTAAGGGCTTGTAAGTAAGCATGTTGTATTCGGCGCATGTGACAAATACAGTTTAATTTGATTTGATTTGAACACTGTTGATCGCCGTTTCTTCCTCACCACTGTCATCAGAAGACTCTACAATGTCTGGTTCAATGAAAACGTTTTTACCTATATCAGGGATTTCCTCATCATCTGATTCATTCATTCATCAGAGTCAGAGACAGTCAGCATGGCACGATCGTCCTCCAGAAGTAGTCCATGACAACTTTTTCCCAGTGATCTTTGTAGATAGCGCCTGTTAAATGAAGAGCAGCAATGTAGAGAGCGGTAGCAACAGTTCTTCCTGATATCTTTCAAAAAAGACGCAGTAGAAAGGATCATCTACACATACTGAGCAGCTCATGTTATAGACAGAAGCATGCTACATGGCAGACCAATCTGAACTCATCTCTAAGCATGTCCAGCCCATCCATGATCTCAGCCAATCATGGCTAACGGGAAGGTTCCTGTCTTTTTCCGTGGCTAAACCAACTAGGCTCGTAATTTAAATGTTCTATTTGTATTTACAGATGGCATACAATTTTGTTATTAAGGTGTTACAGGAGGGGAACGCAGTTCCGGAGTGACCCACTAGGTGTCATACTCCAACAACCTTAGGCCCCTCCTCACTCACAGTCTGGACTAATCAGTATCCTATTGGTGTCACCTGTGTCTACCTGTTCACCTGTCTATTTATGCCCTCACTTCCCTGTGTCCCCTTGCTCAGTTTTCTCTGTTAGTTTCTCTATGTCCAGCAGTACTACTCAGTGTCTGATCAGAGACCTATGTACAGGTACTTGAGAAGTGTTCTCCCTGTTTCGTTATTTGTTTCAGTCGTAGGTATTATTTCTTATTTTGGCTGTCAGCCGGTTTTTGGAGACTTATTTGCTCCGCCTTTCTTTTATTGTGATAAGTCCGTTATTTTGTATTTTGGCTTTGGGACCACCAGTAAAGATCCTTGTTTCACCATCTCTGCCTACTGCCTACTGTATATCCTGCACCTCACCTGGGTCACACCTCACACCAACTCTTACATTAAGGCACATGAAAGTTTGAATGTTCCAGAAGGCATTTCTGCATTTTCATAAAAAATGTATGTTCAAATGCCTCTCCTGTGAAGTAGTGACGTGTGACATACACCTAGTTTCCTTAAACGTCACAAATGTCTGAAATTTGTTTCGGTATAGGTTAGGTTCAGTTTCAAAGCAATTATCGGGGTGATTATGAACTGGCCACTGCACCTTCCAATTTCGTGAGAATGAGCAGAGCAGGCCCTACTGTCAGGAGAAGGAGGGGCAATGGAGAAAAATCATTCAAATGATTTCATGCCCTCCTACAACTGGTTATAACTCCAGTTCTGTTTGTGATATTACGATTCTAACAACGGCAGCTTGTTATATAGACTTATATAGGAAACGTGAAGGACGGAGGGGGGCATGACTTTAAAAATGGCAGAGTAATAAAATAAATAAATTCATGAGCAGTCGAAATGATTGATTTAGCTGTTCTAGTGTTAAGGAACTCAGTCGGACTTTCAACTTACTCTTGAAAGTTGTAATAATAGAATGCACAAGGTGACATTTCAAAATTGTGTAGTGAATCAGTAGTTCTCCTCATCATGTCAGTCATGATCACACATACGACACACATACAACATGACAAATGTGTAGAATTGCAGGAAATTGGCTTTAAAACCGCAACATGTTATCTCCACCCCATTGCAAAATGTATAGAATTGCAGGAAATAGGGGGGGGGGTTCAACAATGATGAAAGGGGGGCATGAGTGAAAAAGTTTGTAATGTACAGTCTTAGAAAAAAGGTTTCCAAAAGGGTTATTCGGCAGTCCCCATAGGAGAACACTTTTTAGTTCCAGCTAGAACCCTTTTTTGTTCCAGGTAGAAGTATTTTGGGTTCCATGTAGAACCCTCTGGAGAAAGGGTTCTACATGGAACCCAATAGGGTTCTACCTGGAACCAAAAAGGGTTCTTCAAAGGGTTATCCTATGGGGACAGTCGGAGAACCCTTTAAGGTTCCAGATAGCACCTTTTATTTTCTAAGAATGTAGAATGGTGTGCGAGCACATGTGCTAATGCATTTACTCATGGAATGAAGGGGATATCTGTATTTTAAAAAATATATACAAAAGGATATACAAAGAAGGTCGGGAAATACTTTATTTAGTTTAGAAGCTGGACAAATACATAGATATTTAGCTGGGGTCAGAGAGCTCACAACTGAATTAGTTGTCTGGTGAAGTGTTGCTTTCTAATGTGATTCAGGAGTAGGAGGAAGTGGAGGTTTGCTGGCTGAGGATATTGAGGATGCACACTTATATAGACATGCATTATGGAGACTTTCTCAATCGAACAAAACCACCCCCCTTCTTGATTATTGACTAAATTATTCATTCATATACCATTCTACCATTCAGCAACTTTTGCAACCTACTGCAATTGTGACAGTAGCGAATGAAGGCAAAATCTGGGGGAAAGAAAACGTTCAAAAACACTCAAATAACAGGGGGGAAGAAAAAGTCTCAGGGAGTCAATCTGCTTATATGCCTGGTGCAGGTTGATAGTGCAGTACAATAACAGCCCATGGAGCAGTGGAGCCAGAGAGAGGGGCTGCCAAACCAACAGCTCTCCTAAAGCATGAATTCAGCTGAGTAGGGAGTGGTTGAGGAGATTGTAACCTACTAACATTTTCATGCTCAAAATTACACCACAAGTCGTTCACTGAGAGTACAGAGCATATGGCGTTATGACATTATGGCCGGATTCAGTTATGTTGAGTTGTGTTTGCAGGGATTTGATGTGATGGCTTTCTAATGCAACACAAGAATGTAGGCCTATATCCTTTCTGATGTTTTATTCTCTCTGTGTATCCTTTCTTATCCGTATTAAGTATTAATATGATGCTTCTTAGAGAGTTGTCATGCAACTATAATTTGCCAGTCTTGAGGTCAAAGAAATATGAGGTAGAACATTAGTTAAAGCTTGCAAAGTTAATGCTTTATTATGTGTTATAAGCATGTACCAACCCTTATAATGCTGTACTATAAGGATTATAATATGTGGTTCAATATTATTCAGTGACTTAAATATTGTAAAATTGAAACAATATTTCTCTGCCAAATAATAAGTGAGGGGCAGATAGTGCCAGACAAGAGTGAGACACTGTTTATACCAGAGAGGTGAGGTGGCAGGGTGTTCGTGCTTCTCTGTGTGCCAAGGAGAGTTTGTGAGGACAACATAATGTGATCTCCAAACGATAACATAACAGCCACAGTAGAGAAGTGTTCCAAACATGAATATAGAGGCTGCAGCAGCAGTGGCTAAAGGCACTTATCAAAGAGGGTTCCATGGCCCTCTAAGTCATTACCAGTCTGCCTGCCAACACACTTGTTAAAGAGTCAGACACCGTAAGACCTTGTCCTTGTGAAGCGCTAAGAGCAGAATGTGTTCACGTTTCCTTGCTGACTTGACTTCAGAAGAGGACTTTCTCTCATAGTAGTTAGTGGTTCAAAGAGGCAAAGTCTTGATTACTGGCAGAGTGGTGTACACACTACACCTTGTCTGTTTTGCTCTTATAATAAGTCTTATAATATATTCATTCATTTGGAGGGAGATTTCAATTATTGAGGGTCACTAAAATCAGTGACATACTTATAAGATCTCCATTCAATTACTCATTTCAAAAATGTATATACAGTGCGGAACGTATTCAGACCCCTTGACTTTTTCCACATTTTACAGCCTTATTCTAAAATGGATTAAATAAAAACATTTCCTCGTCAATCTAAAGATAATACCCCATAATGACAAAGTGTTTGCGATTGTATTAAAAATGTAAAACTTGATTGGAGTCCACCTGTGGTGAATTCAATTGATTGGCCATGATTTGGAAAGGCACACACCTGTCTATATAAGGTTCCACAGTTGGCAGTGCATGTCAGAGCAAAAAACAAGCCATGAGGTCGAAGGAATTGTCTGTAGAACTCAGAGACAGGATTGTGTCGAGGCACAGATCTGGGGAAGGGTACCAAAAAATGTGTGCAGCATTGAAGGTCCCCAAGAACACAGTGGCCTCCATCATTCTTAAATGGAAGAAGTTTGGAACCACCAAGACACCTAGAGCTGGCCACTCAGCCAAAATGAGCAATCGGGGGAGAAGGGCCTTGGTCAGGGAGGTGACCAAGAACACGATGGTCACTCTGACAGAGCTCCAGAGTTCCTCTGTGGAGATGGGAGAACCTTCCAGAAGGACAACCATCTCTGCAGCACTCCACCAATCAGGCCTTTATGGTAGAGTGGCCAGACGGAAGCCACTCCTCAGTAAAAGGCACATGAAAGCCCGCTTGGAGTTTGCCAAAAGGCACCTAAAGGACTCTCAGACCAAGAGAAACAAGATTCTCTGGTCTGATGAAACCAAGAATGAACTCTTTGGCCTGAATGCCAACCATCACGTCTGGAGGAAACCTAGCACCATCCCTACGGTGAAGCATGTTGGAGCAGCATCATGCTGTGGGGATGTCCGTTTTTGAATACTTTCCGAATGCACTGTATATTTATTCTCTCATTGCTCATTTGGATCGAGCAGAGCATGTCCAAATTTCACCCTGAGAATTCATAGCTATAAGTATTCAGCAATTTAACATGATCACTGTCTTAGCTCAAACAACCATGGACAATTAAAGGCCAAAAATCATGCTGGCAGTTCCTTCCCTGCATGCCCAAGCACGGCCCCAGCAGCTCTTGCATGTCCAGGTGGAAAGGCTTTTATTCACACCTCATATGATGTGCTCTCTAGCTGCCAGATCTCACAGCCATCGGCCTTATTGGCTCATGATCACTAGCGAATGGCAGCAAACTGCGCATCCAACCCTGACCTGCCATAATACCAGAGAGAGAAAGAGAGAGCATGCCTGCGTCTCAAATGGCACTCTATTCCCTACATAGTGCACTACTTTTGACCAGGGGGCCTGATCAAAAATAGTGCACTATAAAGAGAATATTGTGACATTTGGGGCGCAAAATATCACATTTCTGTCGTGAAACAATGTGCTCGGTCTGACTGCGTGAGGTCTCCTCCGAGGCCCTGGGGCAGTCTCATAATGATCCTGAAAATTATGGGCTCCTTTTCAGCCTGCTTTAACCAAATATGGTCAGACTAGGAAACAGTGGGACACAGTGGGAGCTTAGGTGATTTGTGAAGCGATCAATGACAATGCAAGGCAAATTAGGTTTAATTACCGGACTTCTAGAGGATCGCTGGCTGTTATTACATAGCCTATTCCACGGCAATAGATCCTACATTAAATTACCAATATCCGTAACGCACTGAAGCTATACAAGTCACAAACAAAACATAAACGTACTTGATGTTTTCTATACATGTACATCTCGAGCAAATCCTTGAGGTTTTTCTACTGTAGAGTATATCCAAAAATGGAAACAACAACAACAACAACAACAACAGCGACAAACAGTTTCTGAAATATGTTTTTCTTTGTCCCAGAAATCCCCAACTTAGAACAAACAAACAAAAATCCTTGCTTGCCACGATACATTAGCTATTCATTCCTATTTGCATGGAAGTGTTGGACAGTGTGCCAGGACCCACTCTCTGTGCAATGCTAATGAATTCCTGCAGTGCAGGGATAACACCAGTGTGCCCATCCTTTGAGAGAGGGCCAACACTAATATGAACGACACATTTGCAATGTAAAACATGATCAACTAGAAATCCAGTATGGAAGAGCTAGACAGAGAAAGGAGAAGAGCAACATTCATGCAAGCCACCCTACACAACCTCAAAAACACACACACACACACACAACTGTTTTTCTGAAACGACTGGTTGATGTCTTACTCTCTAATGGGATAACAGGATTACAAAGTGAAACGTGTGTCTGTGTGTGTGTGTGTGCGCGCGTGTGTGTATGTGTGTGTCGATACGGTGAAGTGGAAGGCATTAAGATCATTCTTCTGTTGACTCCTCTTAACTACCAGTACGTTTCTCTTATTCCATAGACTAGAGTGTGATTGGCAGATTATAGCTGCTGGGTTTATAAAAAGCTCCTCTCCACTTTATCGTCTTTAGTCACCCGTGTTGAAAGCCTAGTAGGCCTACTTGAAATAGAACCAAAGCACTATATTTATCCACTGTCGTCCAATAACAACTACACTGAATGCCATGTTCATTATTAAAGGATATAAATAAGGGTAAAAAGGATACATCTGTCACGGCCGTTGAAGGACGGGTCAGACCAAGGCGCAGCGTGAAATGCATACATGTTTATTTAATCAAAATAAACACACAAACAAAACAACAAAACAACGTAACGTGAAGTCCTCAGGCTAAACACACTACAAGCCTATACACGGAACAAGATCCCACAACAACTGATTACCAACAGGCTACTTAAGTATGATCCCCAATCAGAGACAACGAGCGACGGCTGCCTCTGATTGGGAATCACACCCGGCCAAACATAGAAACACACAACCTAGAATGAGAACATAGAAATAACAACATAGAACTCCACACCCTGACTCAACATACTAGAGTCCCATAAGTCAGGGCGTGACAACATCTAAATGTCATACACTTTGTGAGTATACTGTATGTCAACAATTCCCAAAACAGATATGCTATTTGATCTGCTTTAGGCCTACTTTACAGTGCGCTATTTACCAAATAGGGCATTTGAAAGGTGCAACCATATAGAACATTATAGTACAGTTTAAAGCATGCAACACCTCTTCAGTATGACCACATACTGGCAAGTGAGGAGAGTACTAGGATCTGATACTACAGATGGAATGATTGAATAATAACACCTGATTAAAAAACAGGGATTCCAATCCCATGCTACTATTTCTCTCTACAGTACCTCATAGATGTATAACAATATAGTCTGTCTCTGTCACTATCATCTCTAAGGTTACGTCCCAAATGACACCCTATTCCTTATATAGTACACTACTTTTGACCTAAGTAGTAGTGAACTATATAGTGAATAGGGTGTCATTTGAGACGCAACCCTACAGTATAACTGACTGCAGTGGACTGAAAGCTCTGTTGAAGAAGATAAGGTCAGCTGGAAAAAAACATTTTCCTGTGCAGCAAGGCAGTAACAGAAAGGGCAGCTGTCTTTGAGATTACAGACAGATGGACAGACAGACACACACACAAAGACAGACAGGGGGCATTTACTGTATGTGTTTAGGATGGGAGTGTTACCTCCTGTGTTGAGTGAAAGAGGTGCTATTACTGTGTTCCACCTTCTTCTTTGGCATTACCTCAAACTACGCTCTCCATTTGACCAAATCACAACAATCATTCATACACCTTTTTTCTTTCCTTCCCTCCTCTCTCTCTCTCTCTCTCTCTCTCTCTCTCTCTCTCTCTCTCTCTCTCTCTCTCTCTCTCTCTCTCTCTCTCTCTCTCTCTCTCTCTCTCTCTCTCTCTCTCTCTCTCTCTCTCTTCATATCTCCTCTACCCTTCATATCACAGTGCATATCTTCATATCTCCTCCTCACCATTCATACCACAGTGCATAGCTTCATATATCCTCCTCACCCCTCATACCACGGTGCATAGCTTCATATCTCCTCCTCACCCCTCATACCACAGTGCATAGCTTCATATCTCTTCCTCACCCCTCATACCACAGTGCAAAGCTTCATATCTCCTCCTCACCATTCATACCACAGTGCATAGCTTCATATATCCTCCTCACCCCTCATACCATGGTGCATAGCTTCATATCTCCTCCTCACCCCTCTTACCACGGTGCATAGCTTCATATCTCTTCCTCACCCCTCATACCACAGTGCATAGCTTCATATCTCTTCCTCACCCCTCATACCACAGTGCAAAGCTTCATATATCCTCCTCACCCCTCATACCACGGTGCATAGCTTCATATCTCCTCCTCACCCCTCATACCACGATGCATAGCTTCATATCTCCTCCTCACCCCTCATACCACGGTGCATAGCTTCATATCTCCTCTACCCGTCATACCACAGTGCATAGCTTCATATCTCCTCTACCCTTCATATCACAGTGCATATCTTCATATCTCCTCCTCACCATTCATACCACAGAGCATAGCTTCATATATCCTCCTCACCCCTCATACCACAGTGCATAGCTTCATATCTCCTCCTCACCCCTCATACCACAGTGCATAGCTTCATATCTCTTCCTCACCCCTCATACCACAGTGCAAAGCTTCATATCTCCTCCTCACCATTTATACCACAGTGCATAGCTTCATATATCCTCCTCACCCCTCTTACCACGGTGCATAGCTTCATATCTCTTCCTCACCCCTCATACCACAGTGCAAAGCTTAATATCTCCTCCTCACCCCTCATACCACGGTGCATAGCTTCATATTTCCAAAAATGTATGCACGCATGACTGTAAGTCGCTTTGGATAAAAGCGTCTGCTAAATGGCATATTATTATTATTATTATTCTCTGTCTGACACTATAAACACACACAGACATACACTCATTCATGCCCTGAGGTCCAGTGGACATCTGGGCCAAACCAAGTGTAAAGGACGTCACGCCACACAAAGAATCTAGCTATTCGCTGGTACAAGTGGGGACACTTCAGGCTGAGGAGTAAGTTTCATACATGCCCATATGCTACATTCACCCCTCAAACTTACTCAACAGCGACCCCAGCTGACCCCCAACTGTAGATCCGAGTCACCACTGTAAAGGACGTCACGCTGCTTGTTTAGCGAGTACCACGTCCTCCTGATTCGGTCCATACCTGGCACAAACTCTGGACCTCTGCCTTGCTAGCACACGTGACCACCCTCCTGAAGTGTCTTACCAGTTGGCGCCACGTGAAAAGCTAGTTATTCACTGACACAAGTGGGGACACTTCAGGCTGAGGAGTAAGTTTCACACATGCCCATGTGCTACACAAGCAAACAAATTGATGTTGCATGGGCTAATTTGATTTGCTCTTAAAAGGTAACTGCAAGTCACCTATAGTAAGATGGCTAAAGAGAGCATTGCAAAAGCCACAAGGAAAAATAATAAGTCATTTTCATTACATATTTACAATTCCCCCCTTCCACCACCAATGTATACCCACCGGGGTATTACAGATGTAGGATCTTAATTTGACCAGTTTCTTACAGCAGGAAAATAATCCTGCAACAACAGTAAATGTAAATTATTATGTGAATTATAATTAATGGACATTTTTGTGGGGGTTGATATATTTTTAGTAAGGGCAAATCAAGTCTGAAATGTTAAAGTGGAAATTGCAAACTTTAGAAGCCTTTTTAAACCTTGAATACACTACAAGTTTGCATTTCCTGCCGTGCAGGAAATTGCCTTCAACAACAGCGTGATAAAATTAAGATCCTTTTAGCCATTTTGTGCTGGAACACTCACTATATTTTATGTTCATGAAGAAAATAAAAAGAGAAAAAGAGAGAACTGTAAAAGCTATATGGGTATTATCTCTACATTGTGCAACTGGGTGATACCTGGTAGCCGTTGTGTGCAAGAACACTGCTGCATCCGTCAGTGAGCGGTAAGTACTGAGATATAGCAACCTAACAACCTCTGGTGTGTGTGTGTGTGTGTGTGTGTGTGTGTGTGTGTGTGTGTGTTCGTGCGTGGTGTGGCGTGTGTCTGTGTAATGTGTCTTGGGTCTGGAGTGTACAGTTAGTTGCACTCTAATGAGGCATGGTGAGCGTGTGATGGGCTTGTAATGTTCTGTGACGCTCTCTCCACCTCTCAGCACCACCAGCGCACACTTCACAATATCCATGATGGGAATTATGGGGCGAGCCAAAGCACAGACAACACAGCATGAAGAATACTACCATGGAAGGAATACCTACATTTGTTTAATGCATAGAAGATACTGTTACGTTTTCTCTCTCTCTTTCAAGTAAACAGCAGTTCATTCAACTGGGTGTGCTTTTTCCTGTTCAAATGTTACCATATATAATGTGGACATAATGTGTGAACAGATGATAGCAGGTGTGATGTGAAACATACAGTAGGTGTGAATCGCAACTGTTTTATGCCATTCCATACACTTTCCTTGGTGTTAATTGCAACATTGTGACACACGTGTTAACCATCATCACCATCTAAGCATAGACATGCTAATTATACAACATGGCCAAAGGGGCTTTTTTGCTTTTTCTATGGATATCTCAAAGAGAAGGTATTATGTAGCACTAATAAGACAAATGGTTTAATCTATGGGTCACATATGCCAGCCACCTCGGTGTCCCTTGGCATATTTTGTTTAATCCGTTAACACACATGTATTATTTTTTGATTGTATCTAGTTAATACATGATTGATGATTTATATTTCTTCTTTCCAGATGGAGTTTGTATATACACACGCACGCACGCACACACACACACACACACACACACACACACATAAAAAGCCATACCATTTATTATACCAACAGTACAGTAGTGTCAGGACCCTGTCTTTAGCCTTTGAGGGAAGCACGTGACAGTGTCTCTTGGTGTGGCGCGAGCTGCAGTAGCACCCTGGTGTGATGCCATCACAGAGCCGTAATGGCGGTAGACACAGTTAGATCCATGGCACACTGCCGCCTCAGAGAATACAGGAAGACGGTGCGGGGTGGAAACCGGTGATTTCTGGGGGTGTCTTGAACTAAGTGTTACATAGTTTACATTCTGATGGGGTCAACAATGTAGGGAGGGAGTTGGATTGTAGGATTAATATACTGTATCACACAGTAGGTGGGTGAGAGGGGAAATATACATACCATTCATACACATACAGTCATGAATGACATTTTGAGTATAGAAAGTCAGTAACCCTAACCCATAAACAAACCACCACTTACGATTTGCCACATAATTATTATTATCATTCCAATCAGAATCCCACAACCCATCCCAAAAAAACATGATCAATGAGAAATAATTTAAGTTCCTTGAAAAGAGAGAGGGGGAGAGAAAGAGAGAGAACTCATTGCCAGGACCTACATGTTATCTTCAGCTATGCCTCATCACTTCCTACTGATAAACAGCCATTTATGCACATCTTGAATAATTTCACTCTATGCCTTCCATAATGTCACAGCTCTCTCTCAGAATATTCAGAATATTATATTTATTTCAATCTCTCTCTCTCTCTCTCACTCTCTCTCTCTCTCTCTCTCTCTCTCTCTCTCTCTCTCTCTCTCTCTCTCTCTCTGTCTCTCTCTCTCTCTCTCTCTCTCTCTCTCTCTCTCTCTCTCTCTCTCTCTCTCTCTCTCTCTCTCTCTCTCTCTCTCTCTCTCTCTCTCTCTCTCTCTCTCTCTCTCTCTCTCTCTCTCTCTCTCTCTCTCTCTCTCTCTCTCTCTCTCTCTCTCTCTCTCTCGCTCTCTCGCTCTCTCTAAAAACAAAAATCAGGCTTCCCACTGCCTTCTCCATCACATCGGCTCTGTTCAAAGGTAACGCACCACATAGGGAATAGGGTGCCATTCAGAAAGCATGGGCCCTGGTCAAACTCAGTGCACTACAGGAAATAGGGAATTGTGACGCAACCATTTACTGACTGGGCCATGCTGTTCTTAACCTGTAGGAAATCTCAAATGAAAGCTTTCTGCTCAACATTTCTTAAAAAATTTATTTGAGTAAGATTCACTTTTGTACCTCAAATTAAGCCTTCCACATTATTTTATTTTTTACATTTAGCAGACACTCTTATCCAGCTTACTGGAGCAATTAGGGTTAAGTGTCTTGCTCAAGGGCACATTGACAGATTTTTCACCTAGTCGGCTCGTGGATTCAAACCACAGACTTTTCGTTTACTGGCTCAACGCTCATAACCGCTAGGCTACTTGCCACCCACACACATAAGCATTACTACATGCTACATACAAAGTAGATCCTCTGCAGCAGTGGTATTCAAAGTTAGGGTCTCGGGGGAACTGCAATGTATATATTGCTTTCTTTTCATTTTGATCAGAGATCAAAATGTAATGAATTGAAGGTTATTTGTTGATGTAAGGCTGTGTCATTAGATTTGGGGTGGGGTGGGGTCACGAGAAATTCTTGCTGCAAAAAAGTTGGAATAATACTGCTCTACAGCCTGGTCCCAGACCTGTTTGTGCTCTTGCCTAATCTATTGCTGTCATTGTCAAGCCAAACATGACAAGGAGTGAAAATTAGTTGGCTTGATAGCACAAACAGACTGGTACTAGATCCACTAGTGTTTGGTTGCTATGGAAATGTGAAACATTTCGAATTTACAGTAGCATTCATGGAACAAAGTGCTGTGCCACATGGATAGGCTACACTGTGAACGTCCGACAACAGTGGGGTTAACATTACAAATCTGACACCATCACAATGGGGTTCAATATGACACTATCACAATGGGGTTCAAATCAACACTGTCGGAGCCTCCACTGAATTACATGATTCTAGACTTGTATGTTTCTCTGCACCTATTACAAAACCCATTAATCCATAACACTACACCCGCCACCCCTCTCTAATCATCTATAATTCAACCCAGAGTGTATGCACCATTCCTTGACACAGCTCAATTAATTAGTATTTTTGTTCATTTAAGGCCTCGCTTTTAGAAGACCATCATGTTTTATTTTTGTTTGAATTACTTTGCATTTTGGCAGCTTTTTCTCTTCTGCAGAATGTATTGAAGGCATTGAAGGTGAGGCAGTTCCTGACTAGCTTCCAATTAGACGGAGATATGTTAATTCATTCAAATAGAGGAGAGGAATATAAACAACTATGTTTTTGAAAAGCAAGGAAGTTTGTCTCAGTAAAAGACTACTTTCTTACATCTTTCTTGTATTTTTATCATATTGATGAGCTTGACATGACGATCATCAATACCTTAATTAGAGGATCCTGTAACTAATTTAGCATTCTGTACTTTCACGGTTGTCAAAAAGTCATTGTGAGAGGAAACACAATGCATCATATAGTTTGATAGCACCGAGGGTTTAAACAATATACTGTACATGGGGAGCATTCTAGAACAAAATGGATACCGATGTCACCTAGGTGGCTTCTACACACTGGGGGTAGATGAGGTGAAGTACACATGAACCGCTCTTAAACCTGGCCAAAATAATCATATATATATACGTTAATCATTATTACAAGTCTCAGATTGGACTGCAATCCAAGCTCTTCTCTTTCGAGGTATCATGTTTGAGGTAGATTACAGATGAGTTATGTTTGTAAACTGGTTATATTTATGGTAATATTATAGGCCTACTATATGTTTTTCCAGATTCACTATTAGGAGGTAGGTCATGCTAATATTTAACAAGAAGGGATTCATAAGCGTCGCCTCCCTTCACTGAGTAAAGTGATGATGCCAGCCCATGGCTTCTCCACCCAGCATGCTCTCTACTGTCTCCTGTGTGTTTTATCTCTCCCCTGGTGGTGCTTGATGTCAAACTCAGAGTATGTGGAGCTCCACCGCCTTAACTTTCTATCCTACCCGTTAAATGTATCTTAAGTGACATTAAAAGCAAGCACTGAAACTGCTCAGGTAGCTCTTTCTATGGGTGTGTATGAACTGCTTCACAGAGCTGAGGTTTTAAGTATTTGTACAGTCATTAAATGTTGATGAACTTCCTGGACCCTCACAGCAAAACATCTGTGTTTCTGCCTCATGTACTAAACTAAGCTTAGGCTACTGCCCATGTTTGACAAGCTTACCAACTCCCAATGGGGATGGGATGGGTTGGGAGAAGGTTTGAATAAGCTAAAATTAAATTAACCCAAAGGAAAAGCCAGTTAGAAATAGGGTCTAATCAAAATTTGATTGGAAATCATCTTGGGACACCCAGAAACAAATCAGCTAATGTTAAGGCTGTGACGAGAGACTAGACAGGAAACAATTTAGATAGTACCCTGAATGAATGACAACAAACTGCATTTACAGTTGGACCATCTCTTCATATGTATAGTTAGGGTACACAGTCTCAGATGCCTTACTACAAGCCTACTGACACTGTAAATTAATCTGTGTAGTTTACGAAATGACTTATATTGTTGTGTGGCTGACAGGTGCTTCTTACATCAACAATAGCCAAGGTTAAGTGGGAGAGAACACAAATGGTTATGTAAAGTAGCGTGTTGATAGAAATCACTGGAATGTGGATATTTGATGGCAAACTTGAGGCCCTGGCCCTGGTTGCATGATCATCACGCAAATAACAAGATCTAGCTTTTGCTTTTTCATCCCTAAACAGACAGAGGAGCCAAGTCGAAGCCTCCTCGCTCCAGCGAGGCGAGGTGAGGAGGAATCAGTGAGACGGAGAGGTAGATCAAAGCACCAACCACCAATAGCTTTCCGTTTGACGCGCGAAGACCAAACGGATGCAATTAAAACGAAGCTCAAGTTTAGGCTTTTATAGTTGTTTACGCACTAATTTCTGCAAAGCATGTGTTCTTTCTGTTTTTTACTCTCTTTCTCGCTCTCTCTCTCTTTCCTTTTCGATGAGGGCAATGTGCCTCAGATTGGGTATTTATGCGTTGAGGATGTAAAGAAAGATGAAAGAAGCAGACACATCTGGTCAACTGCAAAGTTTCATCTCCCTACGGAGTCGGTCGGTCTACGCTGTGTACATACAGTACATTCTGGGTTTTAATTAGATAGATAGTGAGAGCTTCATTTGCCGCCCAACGACCAAATTGTTGAGAAATTGTTTGATCCCTGATTGGCTTGGAAACTTTTTCAGGTACAAATACAACTCCCAATGCCAATCAGATACCAAATTAAAAGAAGTGCCTGTCTGGAAAGTACGACTGCATGGGTTTTTAAAACAATCCTTCTGGAGGAGTGAGGATTCTCATTTAAAAGCATGAGTCATCGTTGTTGCATTTGCGGAATGTGAATCACAGACTGTCTCAACTGATGTGTGTTCCAAAAGAATCACCTGATGCCATACCTTTCCAACCTACAAGGGTTAGGCTACACTTTATAAAGTTGTGCATTTTCTCATGGTGTCTTGTACAAGGTAAACCATGATATGACTCATATGATTCCATCATCTCACCTTCGAATTCACTTTCTGCTAAGAAGTGCCATTTCACAGGGTGACATTGGACTGTTCATTCAATGTAACGACCTTGTCTTGCAGTGACACAGTCACACCTGAGGTCACTCTATCAGAGACAAACCATTTGATCATTTAGCCAGACAAGCCTTCAGGGGACAGGTCAGGATGGTGGTAACCATCGTTTTCTCCTTTCCATGAGACATAGACAGATAGATGCTGCACACGCTGACGCATGGTGTGTGTGTGTGCCCGTCCGTCGTGTGTGTGTTAAAAATGTCAAGCCAGTAACTTAGAAACAGAAGCAAATAGCTAATTAACTAGCCTACATCTTGTCTCTGTGTACCTGACTGAGTCCAATCAATCAATGTTGTCTGACAGAGACTTAAGATTTCTGTCCTCCTGCTATAGCAGTTTATCACTAATCTGCTGGAACTGGGACTGTGGGCTATTGCATTAGGATGAAACTGGTGCAAATTGAACGTAGCGGCAGAACAATAGCCTCCACTCTGAGGTGAGATTGCTTCTCAACTGTCCCTCATTACATTAGTGGACAGGCAGGCAATAGGATTCTGTTAAGACTTCTGGACTCAATGGAAACGAGTGGGGAGACATTGATCGACTGCACCAACACATTATGGCTCGACAGTTAAAGGTTACTAGATGTTTCACTCCGTGGGTGGAGTGGGATTTTTGGAACAGTGGAAACCTTTTGGTAACATGATATCACCGGTCCCATGCCCACTCACAAGGGGACGATAGCAACGTTTTTACTTTATTTTTATTGAGAAAGCAAGGAAGAGTCACCTTCCCCTGCTAGTAGAAGCTAGCTGGCAGCCTGGCTAGCTGGCTTTAGCTTGGCTAAAAACATAGCAGGCTAGCTAGCCTTTTTAGATTCACACATCTCTATGTGAAATAATCAGATGTATAAGAAAAAGCAATACAATTCAATAAAAAATAAATGATAAGTTACTTCTCAATTTTCAGGTAGTACAAAAGTACATTGAATGCCGGAGCGTATCAGAAGTAGCTGTCCCTTTTGTGATGAAAAACGACATTGCAACACAGCGCTAGGCTCCGTACCTCCGGTCTCCGTAGTGTGTGAATTTAACTTAAGACAATTATCACTGGGCAGTCATCAAGTTGTGCTGCTTGGTACTATAGGTAGCTAACAACTGAGAAACTAGTGTAGAAACTAGAAACTGCACCAACACACATTATGGCTCGACAGTTATCACTGACTTGACTGGGTCTGCAAGTTGAGCTGCTTGTTAGGTAGGTAACTAGAGTAGAAACGAGAAGCTACACACAGAAATCAACACATTACTGATCGACAGTTATCACTGGGCCTGCAAGTTGGAGTTGGTAGTTAACAAAATCAAAAACTAGTGTAGTGTGTACTGGTAAGTTTGTATACACGTCTGTAAATTCAAGAGGAACCATGGAGAAGACATGTCATCAGCAAGTTATTGCTTTGAGGAACATTTCTGTTGAAAAATATATGTTCAAGAGTAATATTTTTTCAGTTTGATCTGATGATCCGAAGATTAAGAAGGCATTTTACATCAAAGCAAAGTGGGTAATTTTTCTAGATCTTGGAATAAGTAATTGATAACATTTGTATTTGATGTTGGGATTCATAAACCCCTGTGAATGATTTAAGAGCTACTCTCGAGACTAATTTAAGGGCCTTGACATGGTATTTTAGATTGCATGCATTGTTCCGTTGTCAATGTTGACAGGTGGTAGGCCCATATCAAGTCGGCACTTGGAATACAAATGAAGAAAAATAGGGAAAGGATAGAACAGCACAGCAGGAACCTTCTTTGAGTGACGATGATATTTGGCAAAGACTGAGGCTTTTGGAAAGGCTTTGTTCACCTTTCACACCTCTTATCTCGAGGCATGATTTTAGGACGAAGTTGAGGAAGTTCTTGGGGAAGGAAAGTGGGGCAGGTAGACTTACAAAGGCCCTGTCCCTTTCTTTAAATAGTACAAAAGCTTTCCAGAATATAGCTCAGGTTGCCAACTGTGTGGTACCAGCTGTGCTGCTCTCTCCGTCCTTGGGAGAGTAGGATGGAGAGAGAGAGATGCAGGTTATCTTTTCTATAGACACAGGCAGACTTTTGGGATACTTGGTCCAGACTGAAGTATTACAAGGCTATCTATTGGTGCTTCTGAAATCACAACCCAGGAAAAATGAAACTGAATAGTACTAAGTGAATAGATACAGCACTCAAAATATAACCAATGTCCTTGGAATGCTATCTGGTAACTGAGTAAGGGTCACCTCTTTCTCTTGTTCTCCCCCTAGTATCGCTGAATGACACCAATGTGTTTGTCACGTTCAGCTCTCAAGGTTTGCCCATTTCATTCAGATTGAATGATTTGTCAGTAATAAAAACAAATAATAGTTAACTGATGTCTTGAGAGACTTGCGAGATACACATCAGATACACATCAGATACACAGGCGATGGACCAACTCCTTTTTGTTGTGTTCTATGAAGAAGCACAAAAAGGTGATTCCATATCTACTGAGGTAATCTGTATTTTGTTAAAACCACTGGTAGAAAAATGCCCAGGGTCAGTGGGACTCAAGCATGCGCTTACACAGTAAACTATTACCCACCAAAACCTCTTTCAAATTCACCTCTGCATATGAATCAAGTTGACTAACAGTCGCCTAACTCCAAGGTGTTCAACCATTTATTGGGGGACATATACTACTACTGCTTTCTCACAGAGGGACAGGCTCGCTCAGTTTAGCTCAACGCTGATTGGCTATTATTTTATATTTATTTTATCAAGGGTGGCCAAATGCTCGCTGGCTTCACTTGCATTCAATGCTATGGGCGGCAACAGTGTCATACTCTTTCTGACCAGACAGCCTCAGATAGATACTCTACACATACTGAGACAGAGGGGCGCTGTTTCGTTTGCTCGGATGCTTTAACCGGTGAGATACATTCAGCCTCTTGCTAATTAAAGGAACATTTTTTTGTAGGTTTCTTTCTTTTTTTCTTGGTCAATTTCATGGGGAAGCCTGGCTTCCCGTCGCACCCATGAATACACCTCACTGCATATACTACTACTACTTTCTCAAAGAGGGACAAGTTAAAATCCCTTGCCTAGTTAGCATGTTAAATGAAGGATCGTCTTCCTAGAGCAGAGGAGCCTCCATTTCCCCATGCTACCTGGAAATCCCAGTGCCCAGGAGTCTGATGATAGATTACTCTGGCCTTATCTCACACCACTGATTATTCCTGTATCATAAAGTGAAGTTTGGGTTCGGCTGGGCTGGTGTGTGGGTACTAGACTCCTACTTGTAATGCTGGGTAAAATAGCTTGATTGTGCATGTTATTGGTCGTTCGTTATCAGTGTGGAATCTTATCTCTTTGTTTATCACTTTCTTATCTCTTTGTTTTGATGCACAAAAAAGGGTGTTAGAAAGGGAGGGATGACGTTTACATCAGAGGGGGAAGAATTAGCTAGCTCAATTAACCCTCAGCCTGGAACCCCTAATACGTCTCTGCTGGCAGATATAATCATATTAAACAAACTGTTACATACAGTATATGTGGAATATATTTAAGGGATTACATTGAATGAATTAATAAAAAAGAGGACTCTATTTTAACAAACCTAACTAAATGGTAAATCCTAGCGCTGGCGGTAGCGCCATAGGTCAAGGGATGTGTCAGAAATATTTTTTACTATTTTCACAATGGGAATTATGGGCTCACCAGCTGGGTTAGCGTAAAGAGGCAGGCTTTCTATTAATTACTTAGATGGAGGTGTGATGAAGGCTTGACCACTCACTGGCCAATGAAAACCTGTTCCGAAGCTAAGTATGTCCTTCAATTTGTTTATTTATGGTGTCTGATCTTCAGTTGTCATAAACTTCAATTCCGCAGGAGGGCATGGATGTTTATCCTTAAATAGTAGCCTACACAGTACCCCTATAATATTCCAAGTTATAACAAACATGTAGCCTATCCTGTTTTTTTACATGAAAAAGTAATTGGCTTCAACATGGAAATATTAGCCCATTGCATTCGCATTTAGAAATGGCATTGCATGTCCGAGCCATGGATATTGTCTATCAAACGTTATAAAAGGATTTGGCTACCTCGCCATTGATAAGGCCATGTAGTGACTTTACCACGTGAATAATTGTTGAGGTGAACAAACAAACAAACAGCGGATTCCGCACTGGACAGCGATCTGAATTCCTGCGATTTGGCATTTAGGTCCAAAGAAGAATGTGGAAGATGCATTTGTTAACAAAATGAGAAACGAAAAACAATAATCAGTCTTTTTAACAACTTCATGTTTCTAATCAGGCTTCCTAAAGTCACTGACATTTTTCATTCAATGGGCAGCGCACATAAAGCTGGACAAAAATAATATCCAATATAAAAGAATAAGGGGAATGTCTGTTGACTGTTTTGCTGCTCCTAAAGATGATATTTGTAATAAAACATTGGGGATAGGCTACTGATTAGGCTAATGTGTGCCTCTGTTGGCAAAATCGATGCCATAGCTGTGTTACTGCTAAGACCAGCTTTTGGTTGGTCTTAAATATCGGTAACACTTTACTTGACACCCAGCGTCATAACATGTTATGACCTGTTATAATAGGGTCATAACACTGTCATGACACATATGTTTAGATCTGTTGTGACATATATTGCATTATCTTATGGCTGGTTATGACAACTACATAAGAGTGTCAAAACCCACAAAACCTACCACTTTTATTTATTTTTTTATTTCACCTTTATTTAACCAGGTAAGCCAGTTGAGAACAAGTTCTCATTTACAACTGCGACCTGGCCAAGATAAAGCAAAGCAGTGCGATAAAAACAACAACACAGAGTTACATATGGGGTAAAAAAACATAAGGTCATAAAATACAACAGAAAATATATATACAGTGTGTGCAAATGTAGCAAGTTATGGAGGTAAGGCAATAAATAGGCTATAGTGCAAAATAATTACAATTAGTATTAACACTGGAATGCTAGATGTGCAAGAGATTATGTGCAAATAGAGATACTGGGGGTGCAAATGAGCAAAATAAATAACAATATAGGGATGAGGTAGTTGGGTGGGCTAATTTCAGATGGGCTGTGTACATGTGCAGTGATCGGTAAGGTGCTCTGACAACTGATGCTTAAAGTTAGTGAGGGAGATAAGAGTCTCCAGCTTCAGAGATTTTTGCAATTCGTTCCAGTCATTGGCAGCAGAGAACTGGAAGGAATGGCGGCCAAAGGAGGTGTTGGCTTTGGGAATGACCAGTGAGATATACCTGCTGGAGCGCAGACTACGGGTGGGTGCTGCTATGGTGACCAATGAGCTAAGATAAGGCGGGGATTTGCCTAGCAGTGATTTATAGATGGCCTGGAGCCAGTGGGTTTGACGACGAACATGTAGTGAGGACCAGCCAACAAGAGCGTACAGGTCACAGTGGTGGGTAGTGTATGGGGCTTTGGAGACAAAACGGATGGCACTGTGATAGACTACATCAAATTTGCTGAGTAGAGTGTTGGAGGCTATTTTGTAAATGACATCGCCGAAGTCAAGGATCGGTAGGATAGTCAGTTTTACGAGGGCATGTTTGGCAGCATGAGTGAAGGAGGCTTTGTTGCGAAATAGGAAGCCGATTCTAGATTTAACTTTGGATTGGAGATTCTTGATGTGAGTCTGGAAGGAGAGTTTACAGTCTAACCAGACACCTAGGTATTTGTAGTTGTCCACATACTCTAGGTCAGACCCGTCGAGAGTGGTGATTCTAGTCGGGTGGGCGGGTGCCAGCAGCGTTCGATTGAAGAGCATGCATTTAGTTTTACCAGTGTTTAAGAGCAGTTGGAGGCTACTGAAGGAGTGTTGTATGGCATTGAAGCTCGTTTGGAGGTTTGTTAACACAGTGTCCAATGAAGGGCCAGATGTATACAAAATGGTGTCGTCTGTGTAGAGGTGGATCTGAGAGTCACCAGCAGCAAGAGCGACATCATTGATAAACACGGAGAAAAGAGTCGGCCCAAGAATTGAACCCTGTGGCACCCCCATAGAGACTGCCATAGGTCCAGACAACAGGCCCTCCGATTTCACACATTGAACTCTATCTGAGAAGTAGTTGGTGAACCAGGCGAGGCAGTCATTTGAGAAACCAAGGCTATTTAGTCTGCCAATAAGAATGCGGTGGTTGACAGAGTCGAAAGCCTTGGCCAGGTCGATGAAGACGGCTGCACAGTACTGTCTATTATCGATCGCGGTTATAATATCGTTTAGGACCTTGAGCGTGGCTGAAGTGCACCCATGACCAGCTCGGAAACCGGATTGCATAGCGGAGAAGGTACGGTGGGATTCGAAATGGTTGGTGATCTGTTTGTTAACTTGGCTTTCAAATACTTTCGAAAGGCAGGGCAGGATGGATATAGGTCTGTAACAGTTTGGATCTAGAGTGTCACCCCCTTTGAAGAGGGGGATGACCGCGGCAGCTTTCCAATCTCTGGGGATCTCAGACGTTACGAAAGAGAGGTTGAACAGGCTAGTAATAGGGGTTGCGACAATTTCTGCGGCTAGTTTTAGAAAGAAAGGGTCCAGATTGTCTAGCCCAGCTGATTTGTAGGGGTCCAGATTTTGCAGCTCTTTCAGAACATCAGCTGTCTGAATTTGTGTGAAGGAGAAGCGGGGGGGGCATGGGCAAGTTGCAGCGGAGGGTGCAGAGTTGGTGGCCGGGGTAGTGGTAGCCAGGTGGAAAGCATGGCCAGCCGTAGCAAAATGCTTGTTGAAATTCTCGAGTATTGTAGATTTATCGGTGGTGATAGTGTTTCCTAGCCTCAGTGCAGTGGGCAGCTGGGAGGAAGTGCTCTTGTTCTCCATGGACTTTACAGTGTCCCAAAACTTTTTGGAGTTAGTGCTACAGGATGCAAATTTCTGTTTGTGTATATTGGTTCCTAACTTCCCTGAAAAGTTGCATATCGCGGGGGCTATTTGATGCTAATGCAGTACGCCACAGGATGTTTTTGTGCTGGTCAAGGGCAGTCAAGTCTGAGGAGAACCAGGGGCTATATCTGTTCTTAGTTCTGTATTTTTTGAATGGGGCATGTTTATTTAAGATTGAGAGGAAATTACTTTTAAAGAACAACCAGGCATCCTCTACTGACGGAATGAGATCTATATCCATCCAGGATACCTGGGCCAGGTCAATTAGGAAGGCCTGCTCGCTAAAGTGTTTTAGGGAGCGTTTGACAGTGATGAGGGGTGGTCGTTTGACCGCGGACCCGTTACGGATGCAGGCAATAAGGCAGTGATCGCTGAGATCCTGGTTGAAGACAGCGGAGGTGTATTTAGAGGGTAAGTTAGTCAGGATGATATCTATGAGGGTACCCATGATTACGGATTTAGGGTTGTACCTGGTAGGTTTGTTGATAATTTGTGTGAGATTGAGGGCATCTAGTTTGGATTGTAGGATGGCCGGGGTGTTAAGCATATCCCAATTTAGGTCACCAAGCAGTACGAACTCTGAGGATAAATGGGGGGCAATCAATTCACATATGGTATCCAGGGCACAGCTGGGGGCTGAGGGGGGTCTGTAGCAAGCGGCAACAGTGAGAGACTTATTTCTGGAAAGGTGGATTTTTAGAAGTAGAAGCTCAAACTGTTTGGGCACAGACCTGGATAGTATGATAGAGCTCTGCAGGCTATCTCTACAGTAGATTGCAACTCCACCCCCTTTGGCAGTTCTATCTAGACGGAAAATGTTATAGTTGGGGATGGAAATTTCAGAATTTTTGGTGGCCTTCCTAAGCCAGGATTCAGACACTGCTAGAACATCAGGGTTGGCGGAGTGTGCAAACTTAGGAAGTAGACTTCTGATATTTACGTGCAAGAAACCAAGACTTTTGCGATTACAGAAGTCAGCAAATGATAGCACCTGGGGAGTAGGAGTGATACTGAGGGCTGCAGGGCCTGGGTTAGCCTCTACATCACCAGAGGAACAGAGGAGGACTAGAATAAGGATACGGTTAAAGGCTTTAAGAACTGGTCTTCTAGTGCGTTGGGTACATAGAATAAAGGGGGCAGATTTCCGGGCGTTGTAGAAAAGATTCAGGGCATTATGTACAGACAAGGATATGGAAGGATATGAGTAAAGTGGAGGTAAACCTAAGCGTTGGGTAACAATGAAAGAGATAGCATCACTGGAGGCACCAATTGAGTCGGTCTCCGCATGTATGGGGGGTGGGACAAAGGAGCTATCTAAGGCAGGTTTAGCTGGGCTGGGGGATCTACAGTGAAATAGTACAATTAGAAATAACCGAAACAACAATAAGCTAACCATATTGACAAGGGAGAGAGGCAAAAAGCAATCAAGGTGTAATTTGAGAGAGCTAAGACAACAGCTGGTAATGACGACACAGTTTGGGCTGAGGCTAAACATAAACAGGATGCAGTACCGTAAAAAGGAACAGTCCAGCAGACATCAGCTGTATAGCTGAGTTATAAGGTCTGGTGAACAGCAATAGGATAGTTCGGAGGTAGTTCGGGGGCTGCTAAAGCACTAGCGAGCAAGAGGGCACGGCTAGCGTGTGCTAGCAGGACGGGGCTAGCAGATGGAATCTTCGTGGTCAACGTCGTAACGGGAAGCCTGTTGTAAAATCTACCTCATCAGACGATTTCGTCGGCAGACCAGTCGTGTAGGATCGGCCGGGCTCCGTGTCAACACTAGGTGGTCCCGTCCGGTTGACAGAGAGGTAGATAGCCGGGAGATGGGAGATGGGAGATGGGCCTAGCTCAGGATGATTAGCCAGACCTCAACGTCCATTTTCTTGCAGCTAGCTGGTAGCGATGAATCCGGAGTTAAAGGTCCAGTGATTCAGTGATTCCGGCAGAAAAACTGATATGTTCTGGGTCGATAACGCGCTGTGCAGACAGTGCAGACTGGCCGAATAATAGTCCAGACTAGAGCTGGCTGGTAGGTGGTGCAGGCCACGGACAATGGTGAAAAAACGCTAACGGTAGCTGATAGCAAGTAGCTAGTTAGCTGGCTACTCCCGTCCGGTAGACCTAGAGGTAGATAGCCGGGATATGAGCCTGGCTCTAGGCTAGCTCGAGGCTAACTGGTGCTTGCATCGGGGGCAGTGGTGATTAGCCAAACAGCAACATCCATTCGGTTGCGGCTAGCTAGTTGCGATCCGGTGATTAATGTCCAGTGATTAAATTATTCCGGCAGAAAATCCAATGTTCTGGGTGAAATAGCAACTGTGGCTAATAGCAAGTAGCTAGTTAGCTGGCTAGCTAGTTTCAACTGGAGATTCTAGATAAAAGGTAAGTCAATAATAGAATCCGTTCCACATTGAGTGAGGCGGGTTGCAGGCAAGTATATTTTGTAGAAGGATGAAAAGTCTGATAGGAAAATATGTACGAAAAATACAAAAAAAACTGGGTATTTACAGGCTATTTACAGACACACGACAAAAACAGGACTGCACTACTACGCCACACAAGGAAAAACATTCCATTACACCATAGCCTACTTGTCAACAGTATGTTTATGTTATATACAGTGAGGGAAAAAAGTATTTGATCCCCTGCTGATTTTGTACGTTTGCCCACTGACAAAGACATGATCAGTCTATAATTTAATGGTAGGTTTAATTGAACAGTGAGAGACAGAATACCAACAACAAAAAAATCCAGAAAAATGCATGTCAAAAATGTTATGAAATGATTTGCATTTTAATGAGGGAAATAAGTATTTGACCCCTCTGCAAAACATGACTTAGTACTTGGTAGTAAAACCCTTGTTGGCAATCACAGAGGTCAGACGTTTCTTGTAGTTGGCCACCAGGTTTGCACACATCTCAGGAGGGATTTTGTCCCACTCCTCTTTGCAGATCTTCTCCAAGTCATTAAGGTTTCGAGCCTGACGTTTGGCAACTCGAACCTTCAGCTCCCTCCACAGATTTTCTATGGGATTAAGGTCTGGAGACTGGCTAGGCCACTCCAAGACCTTAATGTGCCTCTTCTTGAGCCACTCCTTTGTTGCCTTGGCCGTGTGTTTTGGGTCATTGTCATGCTGGAATACCCATCCACAACCCATTTTCAATGCCCTGGCTGAGGGAAGGAGGTTCTCACCCAAGATTTGACGATACATGGCCCCGTCCATTGTCCCTTTAATGCGGTGAAGTTGTCCTGTCCCCTTGCAGAAAAACACCCCCAAAGCATAATGTTTCCACCTCCATGTTTGACGGTGGAGATGGTGTTCTTGGGGTCATAGGCAGCATTCCTCCTCTTCCAAACACGGCGAGTTGAGTTAATGCCAAAGAGCTCGATTTTGGTCTCATCTGACCACAACACTTTCACCCAGTTCTCCTCTGAATCATTCAGATGTTCAATGGCAAACTTCTGACGGCCCTGTATATATGCTTTCTTGAGCAGGGGGACCTTGCGGGCGCTGCAGGATTTCATTCCTTCACGGCGTAGTGTGTTACCAATTGTTTTGTTGGTGACTATGGTCCCAGCTGCCTTGAGATCATTGACAAGATCCTCCTGTGTAGTTCTGGGCTGATTCCTCACCGTTCTCATGATCATTGCAACTCCACGAGGTGAGATCTTGCATGGAGCCCCAGGCCGAGGGAGATTTACAGTTATTTTGTGTTTCTTCCAGTTGAGAATAATCGCACCAACTGTTGTCACCTTCTCACCAAGCTGCTTGGCGATGGTCTTGTAGCCCATTCCAGCCTTGTGTAGGTCTACAATCTTGTCCCTGACATCCTTGGAGAGCTCTTTGGTCTTGGCCATGGTGGAGAGTTTTGAATCTGATTGATTGATTGCTTCTGTGGACAGGTGTCTTTTATACAGGTAACAAGCTGAGATTAGGAGCACTCCCTTTAAGACTGTGCTCCTAATCTCAGCTCGTTACCTGTATAAAAGACACCTGGGAGCCAGAAATCTTTCTGATTGAGAGGGGGTCAAATACTTATTTCCCTCATTAAAATGCAAATCAATTTATAACATTTTTGACATGCGTTTTTCTGGAGTTTTTTTGTTGTTATTCTGTCTCTCACTGTTCAAATAAACCTACCATTAAAATTATAGACTGATCATTTCTTTGTCAGTGGGCAAACGTACAAAATCAGCAGGGGATCAAATACTTTTTCCCCTCACTGTAACATTTTCTGAAATTGACCATGTTAAATTATCATTGTAATTGCGCACAAATTGATGTCAGACATGCACCTACCCCAATGCTCTGTTGCTGATGACCAGGATGAATGTAGGAGCAGATTTCAGGAGCAGGACAAGACATCCTCTTTTTGATTAATGACTGACATAAGGGCATGTATATGATAGCCTTATATTATTATGATGGTCATAATGCTTCTTGACAGTGTCATAAAGTGTATTTTCTGCAAGTTATTTAAAATACTGTATGATTTTAACAAAACATGACTGTGAAGAATTAGTTACAACAACAACAAAACACTTAAGAAATAAACTTTCAAATGAAAGGAAAAACTTATTGGCAGGGAAATCTGCTCCTACATTCATCCCAGTACTGTTCTCAAAGGACCCCAGACGCAAAGGCTGAGATTAAGAATCAAGCGATAGCAAGCCACTTCCCAATACTAGATTAACAGTATTGTCTGAAACAAAAAGATTGCCAGAGAAGTAATGTGTTTTTTTGAAAATCATTAAGAATATAAACAGAAAATGCTAATACACAGGGAAAATACATTTTCAAATTATATTAAGAAAAATGTGTAATTATTGGTGGTATTATGCATGAAATCTTTTGTTTATATTAATGCAGGGAGACAGTCTGCCCTTCAGCTTTGACTGACATCTGAGGTAATTTGATGACATGCTCCTCTTGGAGAGGCCAGTGTGTCTTAATGCCAGAGTTCTGACTCTGATAGCTGAGGGCACTGATATTACAACAAACGTACCACTGAACTGAAGTGGTCCTGTGGGACTCAGATGGTAGAGTAAGAGTATGGTGCTTACAACGCCAAGGTCGTGGGTTCAATTCCCACATTTATCACATAGGCCTACACATACTGACAGTTGAACATTTTGATTCCAAATGATAAATAAATGCAGGCACTCGCTGTAATGTAAGTCACTTTGGATAAAAGCATCTGCTAAGTGAAGTATGTGGCAGTAAAATATGTCAATACAGTATAAGTATTACGTAATACAAAGAAAATGCTTTTTCACTTTGTGCAGGGTTTCTTTATGAGACTTTGCTTTACTGTAGTTCTATCTATATTCCCATGCTGTCTCTCATTCTCCTACTTGACATATTTCTGTCAGAGCCTCCATGTTTCTGAGTGAGCGATGAGCATTGTGTTGAACATGGCTGAACAGGGATTTCATGGTGCAGCTGACAGTGGCATGGCATGCAGATCTGGAGACTGAAGTCACTCTGACAGAAGACCCAGGGCTTGGTATGTTGCTCAACATGGGCTGTATACATTATATATAGACACTACCGGTCAAAAGTTTTAGAACACTTACTCATTCAAGGGTTTTTCTTTATTTTTACTATTTTATACATTGTAGAATTATAGTGAAGACATCAAAACTATGAAACAACACATATGGAATCATGTAGTAACCGAAAAAGTGTTAAACAAATCAGAATATATTTTATATTTGAGATTCTTCAAAGTAGCCACCCTTTGCCTTGATGACAGCTTTGCACACTCTTGGAATTCTCTCAACCAGCTTCATGAGGTAGTCACCTGGAATGCATTTCAATTAACAGGTGTGCCTTGTTAAAAGTTAATTTGTGGAATTTCTTTCCTTCTTAACCTCTACGGGATCGGTGTCCCGTATATGGGACGGTTGAGCTAACGTGCGCTAATGTGATTAGCATGACTGTTGTAAGTAACAGCAAACTTTCCAGGACATAGACATGTCTTATATGGGCAGAAAGCTTAAATTCTTGTTAATCTAATTGCACTGTCCAATTTACAGTAGCTATTACAGTGAAAAAATACCATGCTATTGTTTGAGGAGAGTGCACAACAACAAAAAACTTATCACGGCAACTGGTTTGATACATTCACCCCTGAAGGTAAATAATGTACTTACATTAAGTAATCTTGCTCTGAATTGTCATCCTAAGGGTCCCAGAGATAAAATGTAGCATAGTTTTGTTTGATAAAATCCATTTTTATATTCAAATGTAGGAACTGGGTTCTACAGTTTGAACCCCTGCTGTCTCTGGCTCAACACCTACCCCGCCTGGCCACCTAGATGTGTGAAAGTTAGTGTATAAGCTAATTATCCATCATGTAGGAAATCCTGGGAGTGTGTAAACTTACATTTTGTATTACCATATCATTTATGTATGTTCTTTATCGTTATGTACTTGAAAATGTATCAATTGACCAATTCGGCACATTTGGGCAGACTTGATACAAAATAGTCTGGTATTGCAATGCTTCACTGGCTCAATACGAAACTTTGCGCACACACTGCTGCCATCTACTGGCCAAAATCTAAATTGCACCTAAACTGCAATATTATATTGTGGCCTTTCCCTTGCACTTCAAAGATGATGGAACAAATCTAATGTGTTATATTCTCCTACATTAAGTTCACATTTCCACAAACTTCAAAGTGTTTCCTTTCAAATGGTATCAAGAATATACATATCCTTGCTTCAGGTCCTGAGCTACAGGCAGTTAAATTTGGGTATGTCATTTTAGGCAAAAAAATTTAAAAAGGGTCCGATCCTTTAGAGGTTAATGCATTTGAGCCAATCAGTTGTGTTGTGACAAGGTAGGGATGGTATACAGAAGATAGCCCTATTTGGTAAAAGACCAAGTCCATATTATGGCAAGAACAGCTCAAATAAGCAAAGAGAAACAACAGTCCATCATTACTTTAAGACATGAAGGTCAGTCAATATGGAACATTTCAAGAACTTTGAAAGTTTCTCCAAGTGCAGTCGCAAAAACCATCAAGCGTTATGATGAAACTGGCTCTCATGAGGACCGCCACAGGAATGGAAGACCCAGAGTTACCTCTGCTGCAGAGGATAAGTTCACTAGAGTTACCAGCCTCAGAAATAGCAGCCCAAATAATTGCTTCACAGAGTTCAAGTCACAGACACATCTCAACATCAACTGTTCAGAGGGGACTGTGTGAATCAGGCATTCATGGTCGAAATGCTGCAAAGAAATCACTATTAAAGGACACCAATAATAATAAGAAAACAGCTTGGGCCAAGAAACATGAGCAATGGACATTACATTTGTCCTTTGGTCTGGAGTCCAAATTTGAGATTTTTGGTTCCATCCGCCGTGTCTTTGTGACCTCCAGGCTGTGTGGTTCCCACCGTAAAGCATGGAAGAGGAGGTGTTATAGTGTGGGGGTGCTTTTCTGGTGACACTGTCTGTGATTTATTTAGAATTCAATGCACACTTAACCAGCATGGCTACCACAGCATTCTGCAGCAAAACGCCATCCCATTTGGTTTGGGCTTAGTGTTACTATCATTTGATTTTCAACAGGACAATGACCCAACACACCTCCAGGCTGTGTAAGGGCTATTTTACCAATAAGGAGAGTGATGGAGTGCTCCATCAGATGACCTGGCCTCCACAATCACCTGACCTCAACCCAATTGAGATGGTTTGGGATGAGTCGGACTGCAGAGTGAAGGAAAAGTAGCCAACAAGTGCTCAGCAGATGTGGGAACTCCTTCAAGACTGTTGGAAAAGCATTCCAGGTGAAGCTGGTTGAGAGAATGCCAAGAGTGTGCAAAGCTGTCATCAAGGCAAAGGGTGGCTATTTGAAGAATCTCAAAACTCAAATATATTTTGATTTGTTTAACACTTTTTTTGTTACTACATGATTCCATATGTGTTATTTCATTATTTCATAGTTTTGATGTCTTCACTATTATTCTACAATGTAGAAAATAGTAAAAATAAAGAAAAACCCTTGAATGAGTAGCTGTATCCAAACTTTGACTGGTACTGTATATATATATATATATATATATATATAGAGAGAGAGAGAGAGAGAGAGAGAGAGAGAGAGAGAGAGAGAGAGAGAGAGAGAGAGAGAGAGAGAGAGAGAGAGAGAGAGAGGGTGAGAAAGAGAGAGCGATAGAGGGAGAAAGGGGAAGTATGCAAGGCAACGTAACACAGTAAAATACATCTTCCCCATTTTTCATGGTGTTTTTTTGGTCTCCAGATCCAGAAATACAATTCTACGTGGACTCCAAAATAGTTACTGAGCAAACACAAACCCATACATTGGTGAGATGAGAAATGCAACTTCAGGAATCAATATTCCCATCTGTACATGCCATGTAGCCGAGATTGATATCCTGCTGATGTACATGAAATATGCATGCCTTTTCTAAATCAAAAATATTATTTATGTGAAACCCATTCCCAGCACTACCTAATTTCTAGATTTGATTTTAGTAGCTAAGAATACACATGCCTTCAGCTAGGCTAAAATCTCTATTTCTAGCAGAGATCAGTATCCTAGGCTAGAAACAAGCAAATATGAAAAGAGTAATGCATATAACTTTATCAAATAACCCAATTCCTTTCAGAATCTTTCAAAGATGAACACGTCCGTTCCCAACTTTTCATGCAACATTTGTTGAGGAATATATGTTGTGATTAAATGTTCAATATATTACTGGATTTAAAGGGCTGGTTTTAAAAGTATAATTAGAAGCTATTTAAATAGATGCCCGTTAATGTTTTGGTTTTCCCAGTGGAGCCTATCCAAATATAGATGAAAAGATTGTGTATAAACCTCATGCTATCTGTTTGTGTAACAGAGATAATGATGAGTACTGTATGGAGTGCAAATCCAGTCAGTCCAATTAACAGCTTTGACACAGATGCACTACAAAACATTACATAAAAGGACCATCCATTCACTGTATACACTCAAGACATTCACTATATTATGTCTCTCTCTTCTACACACACACACACACACACACACACACACACACACACACACACACACACACACACACACACACACACACACACACACACACACACACACACACACACACACACACACACACACACATCCACTGCATGACCAAAAGTATGTGGACACCTGCTCGTCGAACATCTCAATCCAAAATCATGGGCATTAATATGGAGTTGGCCCCCCCTTTGCTGCTATAATAGTCTCCACTGTTCTGGGAAGGCTTTCCACTAGATGTTGGAACATTGCTACGAGGACTTCCATTCAGCCACGAGCATTAGTGAGGTCGGGCACTGGTGTTGGGTGATTAGGCCTGACTCTCAGTCAGCGTTGCCAATTCATCCCAAAGGTGTTCGATGGGGTTGAGGTCAGGGCTCTGTCAAGTTTTTCCACAACAATCTCGACAAACCATTTCTGTATGGACCTCGCTTTGTGCACTTTTTATTTATTTTTATTTCACCTTTATTTAACCAGGTAAGCCAGTTGAGAACAAGTTCTCATTTACAACTGCGACCTGGCCAAGATAAAGCAAAGCAGTGCGATAAAAACAACAAACACAGAGTTACATATGGAATAACAAAACGTACAATCAATAACACAATAGAAAATATATATACAGTGTGTGCAAATGTAGTAAGTTATGGAGGTAAGGCAATAAATAGGCCATAGTGCAAAATAATTACAATTTAGTATTAACACTGGAGTGATAGATGTCAGAAGATGATGTGCAAATAGAGATACTGGGGTGCAAATGAGCAAAACAAATAACAATGTAAATAACAATATGGGGATGAGGTAGTTGGATGGGCTAATTACAGATGGGCTGTGTGCAGGTGCAGTGATCGGTAAGCTGCTCTGACAACTGATGCTTAAAGATAGTGAGGGAGATAAGTGTCTCCAGCTTCAGAGATTTTTGCAGTTTGTTCCAGTCATTTGCAGCAGAGAACTGGGAGGAATGGCAGCCAAAGGAGGTGCTGGCTTTGGAGATGACCAGTGAGATATACTTGCTGGAACGCATACTACGGGTGGGTGTTGCTATGGTGACCAATGAGCTAAGATAAGGCGGGGATTTGCCTAGAAGAGATTTATAGATGACCTGGAGCCAGTGGGTTTGGCGACGAATATGTAGTGAGGGCCAGCCAACGAGAGCGTACAGGTCACAGTAGTGGGTAACATATGGGGCTTTGGTAACAAAACGGATGGCACTGTGATAGACTACATCCAATTTGCTGAGTAGAGTGTTGGAGGCTATTTTGTAAATGACATCGCCGAAGTCATGGATCGGTAGGATATTCAGTTTTACGAGGGCATGTTTAGCAGCATGAGAGCAGCACAGGGGCATTGTCATGCTGGAACAAGAAAGGGCCTTCCCCAAACTGTTGCCACAAAGTTGGAAGCACAGAATCGTCTAGAATGTCATTGTATGCTGTAGCGTTAAGATTTCCCTTCACTGGAACTAAGGGGCCTAGCCCGAACCATGAAAAACAGCCCCAGACCATTATTCCTCCTCCACCAAACTTTACAGTTGGCACTATGCATTGGGGAGGTAGCGTTCTCCTAGCATCCGCCAAACCCAGATTTGTCTGTCGGACTGCCAGATGGTAAAGTGTGATTCATCACTACAGAGAAAGCATTTCCATTGCTCCAGAGTCCAATGGCGGCGAGCTTCACACCACTCCAGCTGATGCTTGGCATTGCACATGGTGATCTTACGCTTGTGTGCGGCTGCTCGGCCATGGAAACCCATTTCATGAAGCTCCCGACAAACAGTTCTTGTGCTGACGTTGCGTCCAGAGGCAGTTTGGAACTCGGTGTTGAGTGTTGCTACCGAGGACAGATTATTTTTACGCACTACGCACTTCAGCACTCGGCGGTCCCATTCTGTGAGCTTGTGTGGCCTACCACTTCACGGCTGAGCAATTGTTGCTCCTAGACGTTTTCACTTCACAATAACAGCACATACAGTTGACCGGGGCAGCTCTAGCAAGGCAGACATTTGACGAATTGACTTGTTGGAAAGGTGGCATCCTATGACGGTGCCACGTTGAAAGTCACTGAGCTCTTCAGTAAGGCCATTCTACTGCCAATTTTTGTCTATGGAGATTGCATGGCTGTGTGCTCAATTTTATACACCTGTCAGCAACGGGTGTGGCTGAAATAGCCGAATTCCCTAATTTGAAGGGGTGTCCACATACCTTTGCATATATAGTGTATCACTTTACTTGCAGGCTGCATTACAGGCTGCACTTTACTTGCAGCCTGTTAGGCTTCCACTGTTGTCAAGTTGTTATCTTCTAATGAAGATGAATAAACCCTAAAGCACAGCGATAAAGAGTGAGGGAGAGCAAGAGTGTGACAGAGAGAGAGAGAGAGAGAGAGAGAGAGAGAGAGAGAGAGAGTGAGAGAGAGAGAGATAGAGAGTGAGAGAAAGAGTTAGAGAGCTTATTGAGACTGCAGCTCCTGCTACAAGATTTCACGAGACTATCACAGCCATGTGTGAATATGTCCTCCCTACAGTCTCTCACTTTTCCTTTACAAATAATTTAATGCAGTCCTAACCACAAGCATCTAAATAATTGAATTACAACTGTTTCACTCTCAAGTTGAACTCTACTGGTGGCAGAACGTCAGCAAATGTACATACACTCTTAAAAATAAATGTCAAGTTGGAACCAAATAGGTTCTTGAGAGCGATGCCATATGGGGAACTATTTTAGGGTCTCTGAAGAACCATAAATGTGATGGTTCTTTGAAGAACCACACAAAAATTCAAACCAGAAATGTTTCGCCCTCCAGGAAGGGAATTGAATAGCCCTGCTGTAGGGTTTTATTTGCATATTTCCCAGGGTGCCTTTCGAGTGAATTTATAGTTACCAGTACCACCCATGACTGTGTTTGCTAGTGACAGAGACATGGTTGCTGCATTCGATGGCTTTCAGTCCTGTAGCCGTCACCAAGTGAAATCCCAAGTGAGCATGTTGTCATTCAATTATTTAAGACAATACAATACATATTTCATAAGGCCTTCTTCGAGGGCCTAATTTTACCCTAAACGCATAGTTTACATGCCACATCAGGCCTGCAAGCAGGGCTGGATTAAGTATTTCTGATCAATTTGATATTATTTTAATGAACAAAAAAATTGCTTTTCTTTCGAAAACAAGGACATTTCTAAGTGACCCCAAACTTTTGAATGGTAGTGTATATATACAGTATGTCCTTGAAATCAAGTTCCCTGAGTATATCATTCTCAAGAGCCATAAGAGTCAAATGGTTCAGTATTTCCTGTCCCATTGTTGATCTCAGTCTGTTTTTGACAAGAGCCAGCTTTGAAAAGGGCCGTTTCCCTGATGCATTGGTTACAGGTAAAGTCAAAAATATGTTGGGAAACACTGCTTGTAGATTCCTCTCGCAACATGTGAAGCAGCGCCCTGGCAAATTTGTTTTTCTCACTTTTTGTAAATTCTTTAAACTGAACAATTTCACCTGGAAAATCTATTTGCAAGTCAGATTGATATTTCCTCTGAAGGTTGAGTGCGGATGAATTTTTTAAAATCCAAAGCAGTTGTTTTAACTCTTTGTATGACTCATTCCTCCTTTTCAACTCGGCAATAAGCGTGTCAATCACAACAGTGAACACACTGACGGCAAATTTCAGCTGACCTGATAAACGACAGTCAGTATTTGCTCTGATGACTCAACGCTTGGTGACATGGTCTTTCCTTTTGCCTCAAAGCTATCAACCTGAGCCCGGCGCCCAGCCATAAAACCTTTCAAGGAGGCCCCCAAACGAACAGCGTTAGACAGGTCCAGCTGGACTGCCTGAAGTGCTTGCATTCTGAAAACGTTACAGAGAAAAGCAATCTCAAGTTTATCCATTTGGGTATAGAGTGTTAAAGCCTCGTTACGAGTGGCCAGAGTTAGATTTTCGTCCTCAGATACGTCCTTGAGTGTGACAATAGAAGACACTGACTAACATTGGCATAATTGAGGCATAATGCTTTTGTGGCTTTTGCGTGGGCAGACCACCTCGTACCGGAAATAGATTTGAGGGTTTCAGTTCGACTGTTTTCATTTGGTTGTAAAACCTGATGTAACAATCTGCCATCGCCAAGTGTATTTGGAGCAAAAGTTAAATGCTGACTGCACAAACGTGAAAAACTAATTTGTCTCAAGGCAGCAGTTCGCAGTATTCACCCCAACCAAATTCAGAATATATGCAGCACAAGGCACCTACTCTACCAATGGGTTGATCTGTCGTGGTGCGCGATTGCAGGCCTTTAGTTGTCCTTTGTGTCTTTGTGTTGTGCATAAAAATAACCAGTCAGTTTGGGTATTTTTCGTTAAAATTCTTGCTCCTGCTGTTGTTTTATTTTCTGAAATTGTATTTTCTGATCCCCACTCAGGACTTTTCCCCACCGTTTTCAGTAGGCAGCCTAGCCATCAATATTTTTGTAACCACGTTACACCACGTACATGTTATATGGCATATTTGGTAACAGCTTTCTGATTGGATTATGAATGACACATGACTCACACAATTGACCAGTCACATTTATTTATTATGCAGTTTCTTTAAATGTTTATATTAATCAGTTACCCAATCAATGCAGGACCCCCCAGTTACCCACGTGGGCCCCCTACCTCCTCTCCTCCCCCCATCTGATGATTTGCAGAGTGGCAGCAGGCAGCAGCAGGCTGTCTACGCTCATTGAGAGTGAGCTCCAGAGCCTTCCAGTGGTTGGCTACTGAGCCCCCCTTTTGCCCTCAGAACAGCCTCAATTCCTCGGGGCATGGACTCTACATGGGATGCTGGCCCATGTTGACTCCAATGCTTCCCATGGATGTGTCAAGTTGGCTGGATGTCCTTTGGTTGGTGGACCATTCTTGACACACACAGGAAACTGTTGCGCGTGAAAAACCCAGCAGCGTTGCAGTTCTTGACACACTCTAACCAGTGCGCCTGGCACCTACTACTATACCCCGTTCAAAGACACTTCAATCTTTTGTCTTGTCCATTCACCCTCTGAATGGCACACATACACAATCCATGTCTCAGTTGTCTCAAGGCTCAAAAATCCTTCTTTAACCTCTCTCCTCCCCTTCATCTACACTGATTGAAGTGGATTTAACAAGTGTAATGGAAAGAGCAGGTAATCCTAATGTTTTGTTTTTTATACTGTATATATTTCCTTTTTCTTTTTTTGTTGCCTCTTGGGCCCCCCCATGGGCCTGGGCCCAGGGGCTTCAGCCCGGTAAGCCCCTGTATTAATCAGGCCCTGCCTGCAAGTCACATTATGCTGGCTTGCAAAGTGATATGTAATTCGTATTGGAATCCAGCATTTTGAATTTGTATTCACCCGCAACCTGCATTTAGAATGACTGCCAGGGTTGGGAAGACTAAGATATGAGTCTACCTGAAACATCTAAACATCAACCTGCAATAGAGTATGCTTGGAAATATGATAATGAATGGTAGTGGTTTTGGTTCAACACTGGTTATTAACACCAACACTGGGGTTCTTTTACACCACTGATTGTTAATTTATCTCTTTACAGTGTTAATTTAACTCCTGAATCAATACTAGAAATGTTACACTGGAAAATCAACACTAGTTAACACTGGCCAATTTGCTGTGTGCTGTGAAAGGTACACATTGCAGGCTTCCATACATTTCAATAATATTTTTGAATTCTTAAGAACCATAGATGCCACTTCAAGAACCCCACACTTAACTCAAAGGTTCTTTATCGGGCAAGAGTTCTCCAAGGAACCTTAAGAACTGAGGAAGAACCATTTAAGAACCTTTATTTATGTAGGTTGCTTCCCAAATGGCACCATATTCCCTAAGGAGCCATATGAGCCCTGGTCAAAGGTACTGCACTATATAGGGAATAGGGCACCATTTGGGACACACCTTTATACAGTACATTGAACATAATTGGTTTGCATAAATCAGGTTAATTAATACAGGATTATAAACATAAAGGTTCATAATCACAGCCATTGAATAAAACATCCAACTTTACATTACCATTGTGATGAGTAGCCTATACATGATCCATAACGCATAGAGGTTTTTTTTACACTCACTGTCATTGTAAATATCAGAACTGTGCAGAACAATGATATGGCGAAGGGCGTTGGTGTGTTGGTGGGGGGGAGGCACAAATATAATGTGAGAGCCATTGGATGTTATTGCCACATCATGCTGTCATCATGGGAAGCGGTGGGTCATAAGCAGGGGGGAATGAAGACAGCTGCCTGGGATGAAGGACTGCATGCCTCCAAAGCCTCTCATGACATTTTGATTTATTTTGCTGCCAAGCGAAACTGATAACTTGAACATTATTCCATGTTTTCTTGGGCTGTGTCAAAAATCCCCCCTGCAAAAGAAGACTCAAGTATGACAGGAATTCTGATATTTTCTAAGCATATAAAGCTGTTCATTTTAGTTTAGTCTAAATGTCCAAAAACACCACTGTATGTATGAGGGATATTACAACCTATGAAAGAAAGATGGATACATTACCAGCACACTGTTGAATGCTCCCACAGATTTATTGAAAGCAACATTTCAACCCGAAGGTCAAACGCACCAAAACACCTACCCGGTTTTACCCTCAGTAGTAGTTCAACATTCATCACTTAGAGTGCGTCCCAAATGGCACCCTATTCCCTACATAGTGCACTACTTATGACCAGAGCCCTGGTCAAAGTAGTGCTCTAAATTGTGAATAGGGTGTCATTTGGGATGCAACCAATGTGTTGCCATGTTTAGTAGCTGTGTTCACTACAAACCAAACCCACTTCCTCATTTTCAGCACCACGGACAGTTCAGCTCAGTGCTTCTGTTCATTTTCATTCTGACAGTCAATTCGGCGCCACAGGCAAATAGAGAGGGGTGATAACAAATTGAGAAATGAACTACAAATAAATTGGTTGTCATTGTCATGAATTAAATAGAGCAGGGTTTCCTAACTCGGTCTCGGGGCCCCAAGGGGTGTACGTTTTGTTTTTTGCCCTAGCACTATACAGCTGATTCAAATAATAAACTAATCATCAAGCTTTGATCATTTGAATCAGCTGTGTAGTGTTAGGGCAAAAACAAAACCTGCACCCCTTGGGGTCCCGAGGACCGCGTTTGGGAAAAGCTGAAATAAAGCTAATAACCCATCAGAAAGGAACACAAATCAATCAGTCAAAGGTAGTCAGGGTACCTCTAAAGTCCATGCTATCATTCATTTGTCTGTCTGTGGATGAAAGGTGAAGCAGACTCTTTTAGATCGCCCCCAAATGGCACCCTTTTCACTATAAAGTGCAATACTTTTGACCAGAGCTCTATGAGCCTTGGTCAAAAGTAATGCACTATGTAGGAAATATGGCGCCATTTGAATTCCATGTGAATGCTTCTCTTTTCCAGCTGAACGCTTCCCTGCAGATCACAGGCTGTGATGACTCATCAAATATTTAACTGAGCAAGAGAGAGCGAGAGAAAGAGGGGGGAGAGAGAGGGAGAGCGAGAGCGAGGGCGAGAGAGATTGGGAGAGAGAGAGTGAGAGAGAGAGAGAGAGAGAGAGAGAGAGAGAGAGAGAGATACATATCAAAAGCACAGAGAAATGCCATCTTCATCTTAGATGCCATCTTTGTCCTGCAGAGGAAACGAAGGGAGTAAAGACCTGCCAAATGGATACAGAAGAATAAATGGGAAGAAGTTAATCTATTGTTACTTCTTCCATGGTCTGACTTGGAGTTCTTCAGTTCTCGCACCACCCTCTGGAAAGCCCTATAGTTGCAGACGGTGCAATTGCCGTACCAGGCGGTGATACAGCCCGACAGGATGCTCTCAATGGTGAATTTGTAGAAGTTATTGAGGGTCTTAGGGGCCAAGTCAAATTTCTTCAGCCTTCTGTGGTTGAAGAGGTGCTGTTGTGCCTTCTTCACTACACTGTCTGTGTGGATGGACCATTTCAGGTTGTCAGTGACATGCATGATGAGAAACTTGAAGCGTTTCACCCTCTCCACTGAGGCACCATCGATGTAGATGGGAGCGTGCACTCTCTGCTTTCTCCTGAAGTCCACGATCAGCTCCTTCATTTTGTTGACGTTGAGGGAGAGGTTATTTTCCTGCCACCCCTCCGCCAGGGCCCTCACCTCCTCCCTGTAGGCTCTCGTCATTTTTGGTGATCAGGCCTACCACTGTTGTGTCATCTGGAAACTTGATGATTGAGTTGGAGACAGGCGTGGCCATGCAGTCATGGGTGAACAGGGGGTACAGGAGGGGGCTGAGCACGCAACCTTGTGGGGCCTCCGTGTTGGGGATCAGCATAGCGAAGGTGTTGTTTCCTACCTTCACTACCTGGGGTCGGCCCCTCAGGAAGTCTAGGACCCAGTTGCACAGGGCGGGGTTCAGACCCAGGGCCCCGAGTTTAGTGTGCAGTGTGATGGCGATTGCGTCATCCGTGGATCTGTTGGGGCGGTATGCAAATTGAAGTGGGTCTAGGGTGTCAGGTAAGGTGGAGGTGATATGACCTGAACCAGCCGTCTCAAAGCATTTCATGATGACAGAAGTGAGTACTACAGGGCGATAATCATTTAGTTCAGTTACATTCGCTTTCTTTGGAACAGGAGCAATGGTGGACATCTTGAAGCAAGTGGGGACAACAGACTGGGATAGGGAGGTATTTAATATGTTCGTAACCACAGCAAAAAGCAGATACAGATACATTGATACAGATAAAGATACATTGATACAGTACATTAAACAATGTTGTGCAAAAAAATTGACTTTAGAAAACTGCATTTTCCTCTGTTTTTTATGCATATCTTATTAAAGGTAATTGGTTTGCTTAAATCAGATTCATTACCAAATCAATTCGTCAAATATAAAGGTTCGTAATCACAGCCATCGAATACAATATCCAACTTTACATTACCATTGGGATGACGAGCGTATACAGTTGAAGTCGGAAGTTTACATACACTTAGGTTGGAGTCATTAAAACTCGTTTTTCAACCACTCCACACATTTCTTGCTAACAAACTATAGTTTTGACAAGTCGGTTAGGACATCTACTTTGTGCATGACACAAGTAATTTTTCCAACAATTGTTTACAGACAGATTAGTTCACTTATAATTCACAGTATCACAATTCCAGTGGGTCAGAAGTTTACATACACTAAGTTGACTGTGCCTTTAAACAGCTTGGAAAATTCCAGAAAATGATGTCATGGCTTTAGAAGCTTCTGATAGGCTAATTGACACCATTTGAGTCAATTGGAGGTGTACCTGTGGATGTATTTCAAGGCCTACCTTCAAACTCAGTGCCTCTTTGCTCAACATCATGGAAAAATCAAAAGAAATCAGCCAAGACCTCAGAAAAAAATGTGTAGACCTCCACAAGTCTGGTTCATCCTGGGGAGCAATTTCCAAACGCCTGAAGGTACCACGTTCATCTGTACAAACAATAGTATGCAAGTATAAACACCATGGGACTACGCAGCCATCATACCGCTCAGGAAGGAGATGCGTTCTGTCTCCTACAGATTAACGTACTTTGGTGCAAAAAGTGCTAATCAATCCCAGAACAACAGCAAAGGACCTTGTGAAGATGCTGGAGGAAACAGGTACAAAAGTATCTATATCCACAGTAAAACGAGTTCTATATCGACATAACCTGAAAGGCCGCTCAGCAAGGAAGAAGCCACTACTCCAAAACCGCCATGAAAAAGCCAGACTACGGTTTGCAACTGCACATGGGGACAAAGATCGTACTTTTTGGAGAAATGTCCTCTGGTCTGATAAAACAAAAATAGAACTATTTGGAGGAAAAAGGGGGTGCTTGCAAGCCGAAGAACACCTTCCCAACCGTGAAACACGGAGGTGGCAGCATCATGCTGTGGGGGTGTGTTACGAACCCCGTGGCTTTACGCGTCTAGGATGGATGGACAAGAGACCCGTAACATAATTCATGCAAATTAGAATCGTGACATGGAAACAGTGAGAACAAAAACTACACGACAACCATAAACTACCGTCAAACATAAAATGTTTATTTTGAACACACGGTAAAGGTTTGGGAAAAAGGACTGAGCAGGACCCAAGAAAGGAAACAATAGTGTAAAAAAAACCTAAACTGATCTTTCCTGCCTCAAGAACCGCTAAGCTACTGCTAATCATACAAAAATTACAGTGGGTGGTCCGCTCAGGTCTAACTAGTGTTTTTAGACAGTTTTCTTCCTACGGGTAATGTATGCCCAAGGGCAACTTGCTTAAATCCCCCTTTTCCCAGAAACACACAACAAAGTTACCAAACAGAGAAACCAGCAAATGAGTGAGTACACAGGACACCACAGTATCCATACTCACATACGGAAAATAGTATCTCTCTACAAACACAACTGACTGGCTTTTAAACAATGGGAGGTGTAAGTGGGAAACCAGAAACAGGTGGTGCAATACAGAGGAATGTCCACTGATAGGTCCACCTCAGCAATCAGCAGACCAACGGATGTTGGACAGGTGGGACACCCCCAACGACCACAAATCAGGAACATGAAGGACACCTGTGATTAGGGCAGAAGGAGAGGAAAAACACAAAAAGACACAGGATACCTGTATCCGTAACAGGGTGCTTTGCTGCAGGAGGGACTGGTGCACTTCACAAAATGGATGGTATCATGAGGAAGGAAAATTATGTGAATATATTGAAGCAACATCTCAAGACATCAGTCAGGAAGTTAAAGCTTGGTCGCAAATGGGTCTTCCAGATGGACAATGACCCCAAGCATACTTCCAAAGTTGTGGCAAAATGGCTAAAGGACAACAAAGTCAAGGTATTGGAGTGGCCATCACAAAGCCCTGACCTCAATCCTATAGAAAATGTGTGGGCAGAACTGAAAAAGTGTGTGAGAGCAAGGAGGCCTACAAACCTGACTCAGTTACACCAGCTCTGTCAGGAGGAATGGGCCAAAATTCACCCAACTTATCGTGGGAAGCTTGTGGAAGGCTACCCGAAACGTTTGACCTAAGTTAAACAATTTAAAGGCAATGCTACCAAATACTAATTGAGTGTATGTAAACTTCTGACCCACTGGGAATGTGATTAAAGAAATAAAAGCTGCTATTATTCTGACATTTCACATTCTTAAAATAAAGTGGTGATCCTAACTGACCTAAGACAGGCAATTTTTACTAGGATTAAATGTCAGGAATTGTGAAAGACTGAGTTTAAATGTATTTGGCTAAGGTGTATGTAAACTTCCGACTTCAACTGTAAATGCTCCATCAAGCATAGAGGTTATTTTTTTACACTCACTGTCTTTGTAAATAACAGAACTGTGCAGAACAATGATATGGGGAAGGGCGGTGGTGTGTTGGTGGGGGGGAGGCACAAATATAATGTGAAAGGCCATTGGATGTTATTATCACATCATGTTGTCATCATGGGAAGCAGTGGGGGCATAAGCAGGGGGGAATGAAGACAGCTGCCTGGGATGAAGGACTGCATGCCTCCAAAGCCTCTCATGACATTTTGATTCATTTTGCCGCAAAGCGAAACTGATAACTTGAACATTATTCCACGTTTTCTTGGGCTGTGTCAGAAATCCCCCCTGCAAAAGAAGACTCAAGTATGACAGGAATTCTGATATTCTCTAAACATATAAAGCTGTTCATTTTAGTTTAGTCTAAATGTCCAAAAACACCTCTGTATGCATGAGGGATATTACAACATATGAAAGAAAGATGGATACATTACCAGCACACTGTTGAATGCTCCCACAGATTTATTGAAAGCAACATTTCGACCCGAAGGTCAAACGCACCAAAACACCTACCCGGTTTTACCCTCAGTAGTAGTTCAACATTCATCACTTAGAGTGCGTCCCAAATGGCACCCTATTCCCTACATAGTGCACTACTTATGACCAGAGCCCTGGTCAAAGTAGTGCTGTAAATTGTGAATAGGGTGTCATTTGGAACTCATCCAATGTGTTGCCATGTTTAGTAGCTGTGTTCACTACAAACCAAACCCACTTCCTCTTTTCAGCACCACGGACAGTTCAGCTCAGTGCCTCTGTTCATTTTCATTCTGACAGTCAATTCGGGTCCACAGGCAAATAGAAAGTGGTGATAACAAATAGAGGAATTAACTCTAAATAAATTGGTTGTCATTGTCATGAATGAAACAGAGCTAATAAATCATAAGAAAGGAAATCAAAATCGGTCAGTCAAGGTTAGTCAGGGTACCTCTAAAGTCCATGCTATCATTCATTTGTCTGCCAGTGGATGAAAAGTGTAGCAGACTCTTTGTATGTCCAGATGGCACCCTTTTCACTATAAAGTGCAATACTTTTGACCAGAGCTCTATGAGCCTTGGTCAAAAGTAATGCACTGCACTATGTGGGAAATATGGCGCCATTTGAATTCCATGTGAATGCTTCTCTTTTCCAGCTGAAGGCTTCCCTGCAGATCAGCTGTAGAAAAGGGCCTAGTAAGCCCAACAGCAAAACAGTCCCAAACACAGGCTGTGATGACTCATCAAATATTTAACAGAGAGAGAGGGAGAGAGAGAGAGAGAGAGAGAGAGAGAGAGAGAGAGAGAGAGAGAGAGAGAGAGAGAGAGAGAGAGAGAGATATCAAAAGCACAGGGAAATGCCATCATTATCATAGATGCCATCTTTGTCCTGCAGAGACCTGCCAAATGGATACAGAAGAATAAATGGGATGAAGTTAATCTATTGTTACCTCTATCATGGTCTGACTTGGAGTTCTTCAGTTCTCAACCCAAGGCCATGCCACCTCTTAGCGCAAAACTCCAAAGTCAATTTTTCTCTCCTTCTTCTTCCTTCACTCTGTTAACACATAGCTGCAGGCAGCTGTCGGCTGCGATCACCCTCCGTGACGGGAAGTATATGTCCATGGTTTAACAGAAGAATCCCTCCCTGCCTACCTCCCTACCTACCTCCCATCCAAACATACACACTGTCAGGAGAGCACTTTAACCCATACACATATGCAGGTATATATATATACACTGCTCAAAAAAATAAAGGGAACACTAAAATAACACATCCTAGATCTGAATGAATGAAATAATCTTATTAAATACTTTTTTCTTTACATAGTTGAATGTGCTGACAACAAAATCACACAAAAATTATCAATGGAAATCAAATTTATCAACCCATGGAGGTCTGGATTTGGAGACACCCTCAAAATTAAAGTGGAAAACCACACTACAGGCTGATCCAACTTTGATGTAATGTCCTTAAAACAAGTCAAAATGAGGCTCAGTAGTGTGTGTGGCCTCCACGTGCCTGTATGACCTCCCTACAACACCTGGGCATGCTCCTGATGAGGTGGCGGATGGTCTCCTGAGGGATCTCCTCCCAGACCTGGACTAAAGCATCCGCCAACTCTTGGACAGTCTGTGGTGCAACGTGGCGTTGGTGGATGGAGCGAGACATGATGTCCCAGATGTGCTCAATTGGATTCAGGTCTGGGGAACGGGCGGGCCAGTCCATAGCATCAATGCCTTCCTCTTGCAGGAACTGCTGACGCACTCCATCCGCATTGTCTTGCATTAGGAGGAACCCAGGGCCAACCGCACCAGCATATGGTCTCACAAGGGGTCTGAGGATCTCATCTCGGTACCTAATGGCAGTCAGGCTACCTCTGGCGAGCACATGGAGGGCTGTGCCGCCCACCAAAGAAATGCCACCCCACACCATGACTGACCCACCGCCAAACCGGTCATGCTGGAGGATGTTGCAGGCAGCAGAACGTTCTCCACGGCGTCTCCAGACTCTGTCACGTCTGTCACGTGTGCTCAGTGTGAACCTGCTTTCATCTGTGAAGAGCACGGGGCGCCAGTGGCGAATTTGCCAATCTTGGTGTTCTCTGGCAAATGCCAAACGTCCTGCACGGTGTTGGGCTGTAAGCACAACCCCCACTTGTGGACGTCGGGCCCTCATACATGGAGTCTGTTTCTGACCGTTTGAGCAGACACATGCACATTTGTGGCCTGCTGGAGGTCATTTTGCAGGGCTCTGGCAGTGCTCCCCCTGCTCCTCCTTGCACAAAGGCGGAGGTAGCAGTCCTGCTGCTGGGTCGTTGCCCTCCTACTGCCTCCTCCACATCTCCTGATGTACTGGCCTGTCTCCTGGTAGCGCCTCCATACTCTGGACACTACAGGCGGCAGGTAGCTTAGTGGTTAAGAGCGTTGTACCAGTAACCGAAAAGTCGCTGGTTCTAATCCCCGAGCCGACTAGGTGAAAAATCTGTCGATGTGCCCTTGAGCAAGGCACTTAACCCTAATTGCTCCTGTAAGTCGCTCTGGATAAGAGCGTCTGCTAAATGACCAATTTATTTTTATTTTTAATTTACTACGCTGACAGACACAGCAAACCTTCTTGCCACAGCTCGCATTGATGTGCCATCCTGGATGAGCTGCACTACCTGAGCCACTTGTGTGGGTTGTAGACTCCGTCTCATGCTACCACTAGAGTGAAAGCACCGCCAGCATTCAAAAGTGACCAAAACATCAGCCAGGAAGCAACGGAACTGAGAAGTGGTCTGTGGTCACCACCTGCAAAACCAGTCCTTTATTGGGGGTGTCTTGCTAATTGCCTATAATTTCCACCTGTTGTCTATTCCATTTGCACAACAGCATGTGAAATGTATTGTCAATCAGTGTTGCTTCCTAAGTGGACAGTTTGATTTCACAGAAGTGTGATTGACTTAGAGTTACATTGTGTTGTTTAAGTGTTCCCTTTATTTTTTTGAGCAGTGTATATACAGTACCAGTCAAAGATTTGGACACACCTACTCATTCCATGGTTTTTCTTTATTTTTACTATTTTCTCCATTGTAGAATGATAGTGAAGACATCAACACTATGAAATAATACATATGGAATCATGTAGTAACCAAACATTTTTTTTAAACAAATCAAAATATATTTTATATTTGAGATTCTTCTAAGTAGCCACCCTTTGCCTTGGTGACAGCTTTGCACACTCTTGGCATTCTCTCAACCAGCTTCATGAGGTAGTCACCTGGACTGCATTTCAATTAACAGGTGTGCCTTCTTAAAAGTTAATTTGTGGAATTTGTGGACTTTCCTTCTTAATGTGTTTGAGCCAATCAGTTGTGTTGTGACAAGGTAGGGGTGGTATACAGAAGATAGCCCTATTTGGTAAAATACTAAATCCATATTAAGTCAAGAACAGCTAAAATAAGCAAAGAGAAACGACAATCCATCATTACTTTAAGACATGAAGGTCAGTCAATATGGAACATTTCAAAAACGTTGAACGTTTCTTCAAGTGCAGTCTCAAAAACCATAAAGTGCTATGATGAAACTGGCTCTCATGAGGACCGCCAGAGGAAAGAAAGACCCAGAGTTACCTCTACTGCAGAGGATACGTTCATTAGAGCTAACTGCACCTCAGATTGCAGCCCAAATAAATGCTTCACAGAGTTCAAGTAACAGACACATCTCAACATCAACTGTTCAGAGGAGACTGCGTGAATCAGGTCTTCATGGTCGAATTGCTGCAAAGAAACCACTCCTAAAGGACACCAATAAGGTGAAGAGACTTGCTTGGGCCAAGAAACACGAGCAATGGACATTAGACCGGTGGAAATCTGTCCTTTGGTCTGATGAGTCCAAATTTGAGATTCTTGGTTCCAACTGCCGTGTCTTTGTGAGACGCAGAGTAGGTGAACGGATGATCTCCGCATGTGTGGTTCCCACCATGGAGGAGGTGTGATGGTGTGGGGGTGTTTTGCTGGTGACACTGTCGGTGATTTATTTAGAATTCAAGGCACACTTAACCAGCGTGGCTACCACTTTGTGGGACTATCATTTTTTTTCAACAGGACATTGACCCTACACACACCTCCAGGCTGTGTAAGGGCTATTTGACCAAGGAGAGTGATGGAGTGCTGCATCAGATGACCTGGCCTCCACAATCACCCGACCTCAACCCAATTGAGATGGTTTGGGATGAGTGCTCAGCATATGTGGGAACTCCTTCAAGACTGTTGGAAAAACATTCCTCATGAAGCTGGTTAAGAGAATGCCAAGAGTGTGCAAAGCTGTCATCAACGCAAAAGGGGGCAACTTTGAAGAATCTAAAATCTAACATATATTTTGATTTGTTTAATGCTTTTTTGGTTACTACATGATTCCATATGTGTTATTTCATATTTCTGATGTCTTCACTATTATTCTACAATGTAGAATTTTTTTTAAATAAAGAAAAACCCTTGAATGAGTCCAAACATTTGACTGGTACTGTACACACACACGAGCAGGTACACTCAAAGAATCACACACACACACATACACAGGTTCTCGCAAACACACACACACACACAAACATTGCCCTGGGGTGGCTGATGGAGCATGTGTGTAGCGTTGGTTAGTGGGCAGCGTGCAGTGCCACTGTGTTCACTTCGTCGGTCAGGGGAGAGGAGCTCTAGTCTTGAGGGACGCAGCGTGAGTTAATATCTCACATCCAGCAGATTAAACGTCACACTACAGTACACTACACTGCCCGGCCCAGGCAGAATCCCACAAGTCAGTGGTAGTGCACTATGAAGGAAGTAGGGCTCCATTTGTGGGATGCAGCCCAAGACATCAAGTCTACCAGTCCACAAAGACATAAGGGAGAGGAAGGGATAATGGCTCAGATAAATGACTTTCGGTTGGAAAGAGGAGGTGGAAAGACAATCAACCGAACTGCCAGCCATCTCAAAGACAGAGCCTATAACTGTCCATTCCTTCATTAGAGCTGCAGAGCTATTCTATGTCATGGTGGTTCACACTTCCTCCCTATAGGCCACACCAATCTCAAGGAAATTAAAATCAGCATGGAGAAAGAGGAGGTGAGAGAGAGAGAGAGAGAGAGAGAGAGAGAGAGAGAGAGAGAGAGAGAGAGAGAGAGAGAGAGAGAGAGAGAGAGAGAGAGAGAGAGAGAGAGAGAGAGAGAGCGAGCGAGCGAGCGACAATACTGGAGATTTGATATACAGGAGCCTGATACAAAATCATTGATTTAGCTGCAGAGTCCAATAGAATCAAATTTAGTTTATTATTAACTTCCTGTAGTTACAGTAACTACGGATAAATCCTGTTTTTATAGGCTGTTGACTGATAGGTAGAAATAGTATCGGTAGGGTTGGCCTACGACTCAAAAATAACTAGTCAGATTATTATTAAAGATATGGATAAGAATACTCTATATTTAATTACTTGTTTCTATTATTTTTCTAAGATCCAAGATAGTAATCAGAAGGTGCTATTTTTGTTAGTCTGTTGGTATTTGATGTCTCTGAAATGAATCAAACTTCAACAGGAAATGTATATTTTATTTACGTGGAGTTGGAAGTGTAGCTAATAGGTTTACAGTGACAAGATTGGAAGTAGTCTTTCACCATCACCATCCATTCATGGTATAGTTACACACTCTGATGCGTCCGATAAGAGGGTCTTCAAAAAAACAAAAATTACAAATGTAAATAATCATAAAGAAAAAAAACATGAATTCCCTTTGTCATGTTTACCACACAAAACTGTGTTCATAATTATGCCTGTCATCTGAAGCATTTAAAATTGCTTTTTATAGTACTACTGATATTGATTACTGGATTGTTGGCAAAGAGCTTGCAAGAAATGCATTTCACTGTACTTTTGCACCTGACAATAAAAACTTGAAACTTGAAATACAGGAATGTCTAGCTGGGTCATCCATCACTCTTGTAGCACGTAAGCGTTACCAAGTCTGCATCCCAAATGGCACCCTATTCCCTATATATTGCACTGCTTTTGACGAGCCCTTAGGGTGTCGTTTGGCACGCAGCCTGAGACAAATCACTGCAGCTTTTTATTATCAAAATGTGATCAATGATTAAAAGATGTGAGAGAGCATGAGGGATGCCTGGGGCTAAACAATCCAAGGATTTGACCTTTTCTTCTTCGGGACACATTCAGCCCTGTCTGCTGTGTTTTAATGGTGGACACACACTCACACACACACACACACACACACACACACACACATTGGTGGGTCTCACCCGCCACATACACCCACATACACACACACTGGTGGGTTTCTCTAGACAGACAGAGAGACAGACAGAAAAGTGTATTTTAAGAGCTCAGGCAGAGAGTGATAGGGCAAAGCAGCATGCACGGACGGGAGATGCATTGTGAAAAGCTAACAATGTTTTCTAAATATCACCGTCAGCCGATACACAACAATCCAGCCTTCCAGGGATTCTACATACATTGGTTGCTTCTCAAATGGCGTCCTATTCCCTTGACAGTGCACTGCTTTTGACCAGGGCCCATATGGGGCTCTGGTCAAAAGTAGTGCACTTTATTGGGAAAAGGCTGTCATTTGGGACGTATACATAGATCAGGCCTATGAGGATCAAGGTGTCATTGCTATAGTAGCGTTTTCTTGATCTATCTATGCTTTAGCTATTATACGAAGTGTTACCGTAGAACTTGAAGATACATTATTTAGAGGAAAGATCATTTTCAACCATAGAACTTAGACACATTTAAAACATTTAGCAACCCTGGGTTAAGTTACCATTCTTGTTGTTACAGTTAGATTGTAGAGAGGTGTCTATTTCAAATGTATCCAGTCCCTAATTACCATATGTTTTGTAAATCAAGTGATGTTTTAATCACCATACACACAGACATAATTATATTCTAATGGAAGCGGGATAGATTGAGATCAAAACACTCTGCTTGGTCAAATATTAATCTGATGCAAGTTTTATATATTTTTTACATTTTAGTCATTTAGCAGACGCTCTTATCCAGAGCGACTTACAGGTAGTGAGTGCATACATTTTTCATACTGGCCCCCCGTGGGAAACGAACCCACAACCCTGGCGTTGCAAACACCATGCTCTACCAACTGAGCTACACAGGGCCCAATTGCACCAGACCTTTCCTCGAGAACATTAAGCATTCAAATTAATGTTTACTTTCCATTCTATTTATCAGGATTAGAAATGTTTATTTCTAAAACAAATTCCTCATGCAGCACTCACAAGTGTGTGTGTGTGTGTGTGTTTGTTTGTGCATGGGTGTGAGAGAGGGAGAGAGAGAGAGAGAGAGAGAGAGAGAGAGAGAGAGAGAGAGAGAGAGAGAGAGAGACAGACAGACAGACAGACAGACAGACAGACAGACAGACAGACAGACAGACAGAAAAAGGTAGCATGAAATCATTAGATAAGGTGTTCTCCAAAACTGAGGAAACTAATGAAGTACACTGTACCACTGTATAGCATAATACTATAAAATGCCTGAAGGTGCTGAGATAGTATAGTCAGTTCCCCAGTCCACCATTTGCAGCCATGCCAGTAGAGAGGACGAGGCCACTGCAGAGGTAGAGGCTGAATATTTATTGCTGCCTACTCATTTAAACAACCCCATCCTGCTACTGGGAAGCTGACACTTGTGAGAACAAGCGTCCAATCAAGACGCATGTAACAGGGGCGTGATCACAACGAGGAAGTGAAGGTAGGAGAGCACATACACTCCTCTTCTTCTGCTCATCCTCACTAAACACGGGTTTTAACATTAAGACCACAACAGAAGATAAAGATAGTCCAGTGTGTAGTAGAATGAAAACTAGATATACAGTAACCTTTCTCTGCTCACCAAAGACCTCTTCTTCTTCTCCATCTAAACAAGGGATATACATTGGAGTTGACATTGGCTGTGATATGGGTTCATAGACCACAACAGGAGAAATATACAGTGTGTAGGAAACTGTAGAACCAAATGCTGATACAGTAAACCTCTCTCTCTCTCTCCCAAACACACACACCCTTGTAGCGTGCAGTTTGCCTTCCGCTAAACCACTTAACTCCAATTTACCAGTGGCATATTACAATCGCTCCCTGTCCTGTGGAGAACAGGATAACTCCTCTGCGCTGTGCATTAGCATAGATAAAATCCCGTGACACTTTGTCTGCATCCCAAATGACACCCTATCCCGTATATACTGCACTTCTCTATGGGCCCAGGTCAAAAGTAGTGCATTATATAGGGAATAGGGTGCCATTTGGGACGTAACCTTTGTCACTGGCAATTGGCTGGGAAAAACGTGAAAATGTAATTTGGCATCTTCTCTCATGCGAGCCCTTGACATAGTCTACCTTGGGTTACAAAGTAACTAACGATATTATTTAGGGCTTCCTAGTAACTAACGATATTAGACAGTATCAAAGTCAGAAGTTGGATGAACCAACCAACCAGTGTCTAAAACATAGTGCCTTTACGAACCGTTTTCCCTTTTATAAAACACTAGCAAGTTATTCTGTCATGGAAAGATACAGTGCATTCGGAAAGTATTCAGACCCCTTGAATTTTTCCACATTTTGGTACGTTACAGCCTTATTCTAAAATTGATTAAAATGCTTTTTTCCCCCTCCTCAATCTACCCCATAATGACAAAGCAAAAACAAGTTTTTCAAAATTTTAGCAAAATAATAAAATTATAATTATTCAGACCCTTTACTCAGTACTTTGTTGATGTACCTTTGGCAGCGATTAAAGCCTTGAGTCTTCTTGGGTATAACGCTACAAGCTTGGCACACCTGTATTTGGGGAGTTTCTCCCATTCTTCTCTGTAGATCCTCTCAAGCTCTGTCAGGTTGGATAGGGAGCGTCGCTGCACAGCTATTTTCAGGTCTCTCCAGAGATATTCGATCGGGGCCACTCAAGGACATTCAGAGACTTGTCCCGAATCCACTCCTGCGTTGTCTTGGCTGTGTGCTTAAGGTCGTTGTCCTGTTGGAAGGTGAACCTTCACCCCAGTCTGAGGTCCTGAGCGCTCTGGAGCCGGTTTTCATCAAGGATCTCTCTGTACGTTGCTCCGTTCATTGTTCCCTCGATCCTGACCAGTCTCCCAGTCCCTGCCCACTGGGAATGTGAGGAAAGAAATAAAAGCTGGAATAAATCATTCTCTCTACTATTATTCTGACATTTCACATTCTTAAAATAAAGTGGTGAACATAACTGACCTAGAACAGGGATTCTTTACTAGGATTAAATGTCAGGAATTGTGAAAAACTGAGTTTAAATGTATTTGGCTAAATGTAAACTTCCGACTTCAACTGTATATATAGTATATATAAAGTTTACATACACCTTAGCCAAATACTTTAAAACTCCGTTTTTCACAATTCCTGACATTTAATCCTAGTAAAAATTCCATGTCTTAGGTCAGTTATGTTCAGCACTTTATTGTAAGAATGTGAAATGTCAGAATAATAGTAGAGAGAATTATTTCTTTAAGCTTTTATTTCTTTAATCACATTCCCAGTGGGTCAGAGGTTTACATGCACTCAATTAGTATTTGGTAGCATTGCCTTTAAATTGTTTAACTTGAGTCAAACGTTTCGGGTAGCCTCCAACAAGCTTCCCACAATTAGTTGGGTGAATTTTGGCCCATTCCTCCTGACAGAGCTGGTGTAACTGAGTCAGGTTTGTAGGCCTCCTTGCTCGCACACACTTTTTCAGTTCTGCCCACACATTTTCTATAGGATTGAGGTCAGGGCTTTGTGATGGCCACTCCAATACCTTGACTTTGTTGTCCTTAAGCCATTTTGCCACAACTTTGGAAGTATGTTTGGGGTCATTGTCCATTTGGAAGACCCATTTGCGACCAAGCTTTAACTTCCTGTCTGATGTCTTGCTTATCCACATAATTTTCCTTCCTCATGATGCCATCCATTTTGTGAAGTGCACCAGTCCCTCCTGCAGCAAAGCACCCCCACAGCATGATGCTGCCACCCCCGTGCTTCACGGTTGGGATGGTGTTCATCGGCTTGCAAGCACCCCCTTTTTCCTCCAAACGTAACGATGGTCATTATGGCCAAACAGTTATATTTTTGTTTCATCAGACCAGAGGACATTTCTCCAACAAGTACGATCTTTGTCCCCGTGTGCAGTTGCAAACCGTAGTCTGGCTTTTTTATGGCGGTTTTGGAGCAGTGGCTTCTTCCTTGCTGAGCGGCCTTTCAGGTTATGTCGATATAGGACTTGTTTTACTGTGGATATGGATACTTTTGTACCTGTTTCCTCCAGCATCTTCACAAGGTCATTTGCTGTTGTTCTGGGATTGATTTGCACTTTTCGCACCAAAGTACGTTCATCTCTAGGAGACAGAACGCGTCTCCTTCCTGTGCGGTATGACGGCTGCGTGGTCCCATGGTGTCTATACTGGCGTACTGTTGTTTGTACAGATGAACATGGTACCTTCAGGCATTTGGAAATTGCTCCCAAGGATGAACCAGACTTGTGGAGGTCTACAATTTTTTTCTGAGGTCTTGGCTGATTTCTTTTGATTTTCCCATGATGTCAAGCAAAGAGGCACTGAGTTTGAAGGTAGGCCTTGAAATACATCCACAGGTACACCTCCAATTGACGTCAATTAGCCTATCAGATGCTTCTAAAGCCATGACATCATTTTATGGAATTTTCCAAGCTGTTTAAAGACACAGTCAACTTAGTGTACGTAAACTTCTGACCCACTGGAATTGTGATACAGTGAATTATAAATGAAATAATCTGTCTGTAAACAATTGTTGTAAAAATTACTTGTGTCATACACAAAGTAGATGTCCTAAACGACTTGCCAAAACTATAGTTTGTTAAAAAGAAATTTGTGGAGTGGTTGAAAAACGAGTTTTAATGACTCAAACATAAGTGTATGTAAACTTCTGACTTCAACTGTATACAGTCCCAGTCAAAAGTTTGGACACACCTACTCATTCATGCTATTCCTTCACTCTGCAGTCCGACTCATCCCAAACCATCTCAATTGGGTTGAGGTCGTGGGATTGTGGAGGCCAGGTCATCTGATGCAGCACTCCATCATTCTCCTTCTTGGTCAAATAGCCCTTGCACAGCCTGGAGGTGTGTTGGGTCATTCTCCTGTTGAAAAACAAATGATAGTCCCACTAAGCCCAAACCAGATGGGATGGCGTATCGCTGCTGTAGCCATGCTGGTTCAGTGTGCCTTGAATTCTAAATAAATTACAGACAATGTCACCAGCAAAGCACCCCCACACCATAACACCTCCTCCTCCATGCTTTACGGTGGGAACTACACATGCGGAGATCATCCGTTCACCCACACCGCGTCTCACAAAGACGTGGCAGTTGGAACCAAAAATCTCAAATTTGGACACCAGACCAAAGGACACATTTCCACTGGTGTAATGTCCATTGACATTGCTTGTGTTTCTTTGCCCAAGCAGGTCTCTTCTTATTATTGATGTCCTTTAGTAGTGGTTTCTTTGCAGCAATTCGACCATGAAGGCCTGATTCACACAGTCCCTCTGAACAGTTGATGTTGAGATGTGTCTGTGACTTGAACTCTGTGAAGCATTTATTTGTGCTGCAATTTATTTGGGCTGGTACCTCTAGTGAACTTATCCTCTGCAGCAGAGGTAACTGTGGGTCTTCCTTTCCTGTGGCGGTCCTCATGAGAGCCAGTTTCATTATAGCGCTTGATGGTTTTTGCGACTGCACTTGAAGAAACTTTCAAAGTTCTTGAAATGTTCCGTATTGACTGACCTTCATGTCTTAAAGTAATGATGGACTGTCGTTTCTCTTTGCTTATTTGAGCTGTTCTTGCCATAATATGGACTTGGTCTTTTACCAAATAGGGCTATCTTCTGTATACCCCCCTACCTTGTCACAACACAACTGATTGGCTCAAACACATTAAGAAGGAAAGAAATTCCACAAATTAACTTTTGACAAGGCACACCTTTTAATTGAAATGCATTCCAGGTGACTACCTCATGAAGCTGGTTGAGAAAATGCCATGAGTGTGCAAAGCTGTCATCAAGGCAAAGGGTGGCTCTTTGAAGAATCTCAAATATAAAATATATTTTGATTTGTTTAACACTTTTTCGGTTACTACATGATTCCATATGTGTTATTTCATAGTTTTGATGTCTTCACTAATATTCTACAATGTAAAACATTTAGAAAATAAAGAAAACCCCTTGAATGCGTAGGTGTGTCCAAACTTTTGACTGGTAGTGTATATATATATTTGCAAAAAAATAAATATGGGGGATTGGAAGTGATGCAGACAATTACATTGATGGAAGTTACAATCTATTTGCAATATTAAAGCTGATCTACCCCCTAAAAAAATAAAATAAAATAAAAATAAAAATAAAATAACACCACCATGCTTCACCGTAGGGATGGTGCCAGGTTTCCTCCAGGCGTGACGCTTGGCATTCAGGCCAAAGAGTTCAATCTTGGTTTCATCAGACCAGAGAATCTTGTTTCTCATGGTCTGAGTGTCTTTAGGTGCCTTTTGGCAAACTCCAAGTGGGCTTTCATGTGCCTTTAACTGAAGAGTGGCTTCCATCTGGCCACTCTACCATAAAGGCCTTATTGTTGGAGTGCTGCAGAGATGGTTGTCCTTCTGGAAGGTTCTCCCATCTCCACAGAGGAACTCTAGAGCTCTGTCCGAGTGACCATCGGGTTCTTGGTCACCTCACTGACCAAGGCCCTTCTCTCTCGATTGCTCAGTTTGGCCGGACGGCCAGCTCTAGGAAGAGTCTTGGTGGTTCCAAACTTCTTCCATTTAAGAATGATGGAGGCCAATGTGTTCTTGGGGACCTTCAATGCTACAGACATTTTCTGGTACCCTTCGCCAGATCTGTGCCTCGACATAATCCTGTCTCGGAGCTCTACGGACAATTCCTTCGATCTCATGGCTTGGTTTTTGCTCTGACATGCATTGTCAACTGCGGGACCTTTATATAGACAGGTGACTGCCTTTCCAAATCATGTCAAATCAATGGGAATATAGGTGGACTCCAATCAAGTTGTAGAAATATCTCAAGGATGATCTATGGAAACAGAATGCATCTGAGCTCAATTTCGAGTCTCATAGCAAAGTGTCTGAATACTTATGTAAATAAGGTATTCCTGTTTTTTATTTTCAATACATTTGTTAAAATTTCGAAAGACTTGTTTTCGCTTGGTCATTATGGGGTATTGTGTGTAGATTGATGAGGCATTTATTTGATATGATCCATTTAGAATAAGGCTGTAACATAGCAAAATGTGGAAAAAGTGAAGGGGTCTGAAAACTTTCCGAATGCACTGTAGTTCACTAACTGAGATTTGCTAATGTTTTACGTTCACTGCGAAATCACCTTAAGAGCTGAGATGCATATCTGTAGCATCTCTCACGTAAGTGATTATATTACACCAGTTGAAGGGAGCAACGCACATCTATTTCAGAGCAGTCCAAGGTTCTTTGGGTTATATATTGTAGGGGAGCTGCATATAAAAAATGCACCAATGCCAAAGCACACACACACACACCTGTATTGCGGACGGAGCTACTGCTCCCCCATATGTTAGAGATGGGTACTGACTCTGTCCACACTTCCACCCTTCCATCTCAACAGCCTCTCTGGAATCAACTGGAGGATGTCTCACAGGAAACACACACACACACACAGACGTGAGAGCACACGTACACACACACACACACACACACACATTGCACACACAGAAGCCAAACACACACTCACCCGCATACAAACACTTCTTTGCAGAGAGGAGGTAAAAGCTCAATTTCACAAAATGCCTCTTTTCAGCATTTCTGCTGTAGTAGACTCAAGGTCAGAGAAAATCTTGAAAAGCCAAATGGTATTCCTTAAAAAAGACTGTTACTCAGACCATTTAAACGTGGCGATGACTTAATAACTCCTTTTACCAATAGTCAAGTTACTGAATGTTATGCTGTTACGCGAGCCTGGGGTGGTAGAGAGGCAGCATCCCAAATGGCACGCTATTCCCTATATAGTGCACAACTTTTGAGCAGGGCCCATAGGGTTACCAGCTCAATTGCCATTTGGGACGTATGCAGTGATTCTCTTCTGCTCTGTTGACAAGTCTCAGATAAAAGCCTTATTAACATGCTGCTTAAATATGACCTTGATTTGAAGACAAGCGTAAATGCAGCTGCCCCAACCTTTCAAAGCCATTAATGCCTCACTGCCAGAAATCTTTCAATAAAATATGCTCTCTGCCTAAGCTGTCTTATGTTAATAACAGAGTTCAATCCCATTGGCAGAGCCATAACAAAATATAACAAATTGACAGCACTGCATAATCTAATTAAGAATGCTTTAGCTTTGTCATAAGATCGTCAACATAGTCAAGATGCAAAACTCCTGAGCTTCCATCAAGTTCTATTATTTCAGACAATGCAAAGAAGGAAAAGTTATAAACTGGATATGAACTTTAATGAGTTACTAAATTATAATGCTATTTCAGATGAGGCATCGCCAGAGGATGTAGCCAGAGGGATGTAAATACGACACAATGAGTTATCTGATTAGTGCCGCTCTTCTGTTTATAACTTGATTCTAAAATACTGTTCTCTGAAGACAATCTAAACTAAAGGACAAAGATGTTCAGAGGTGAAATACGTATCTACCTCTCACTAAAGGTGCTTCTTGTTTATCTAAGTAGAATGTTCTTGTTTTCTTTTAAATAGATGAAATGGAAGAATATGGTCACTTGATCAGGTTCAGATGTAAGGAAATAATCTTAAACCTATTATTGGAGTATGTCCCCATACAGGGACTTATCCTTTATTGCGGAAATAGGAAAACTGAGCAGAAACAAAGACACACAGACACACATACCAATTGGATTACAAGCTATACTACAGTGAGGACCCGAGGAGGATAAGCCTGTCTCTAATGTGCCGGTGCATAAAGGTATAAATAGAAAGACATCAAAAGACAATATGAGGCAATTGTGTAATTGACAGAATAATAAAGTAGTTCTTCATTTTAAATGGTAAATATGCTTAAGCACTTTAAATCAAACCTCTTAGTGTGTCCCTTGTTGAACCACCCTGTATGCAGTCAGTGTACGTTCGGTTCAAAGTGCTAGAAATCTAAAGCGGTGTCATCCCCTTGTGAGCTAGGATATAACTAGGGTTCCGATTGTTTTTCCTAGTGAGGTCACATGGTCAGGGAAAACGCATGGTCATATGTCATATCAGAATGAGGAATGAATGTCGCTACTTAAGATGGAGCACAATATTTCAATGATGTGTATCCGTGTAATGTTATTGAGCCTAAGCTACTAAGACATTTAGACAACAAACTGTTCCAACATATTTTTGTCCCAGGACTTGAGATGCCCAAACCTTATATCTTCAGAATTTTGTAATGGATCCTGTTTTATTTTTGGAACAAAATGTTAATATTTGATTAGGCCAAATACCACAGTGAGGACAGATACTTGCAAAAAATACTTGAGGTTTAACTTATGAATAATTTAGTGGCATCTTCAAAAGGCTAAGCCAAAACAAAATCTGAAAAACCAGTTTATATTTTGATTATAATATGAGTAAAGTGAAAGGGGTTTATAGACAGACCAGAATGAGCATATAATGATTTAAGTAAAAATCAGAGTTATTGAATTGTCTAATGAATAAAGGTAGCAAAATCCCTTTTAGCTGCTTGTAAGTACTCCTCAATATCACGTCAGATACTGAAAGCCTTTCATTGAGCATTGTATTCTGTATAGAAACAGTGTGCTCTGGTCGACCTACAAAGATAAGGTCAAAATGTGGGTGAATTGCACATGATCATACTGTGAACGGCAGTATACTTTAACAGCCAATGTGTGACAGAAAAGCAAAATAAAAAATCAATCACAAAACACTAAGTTGACCACAGGTCAATGCCAACATGATGCAGCTACAGCATTATAAAGACTGTTGGGAATGGAATAAAGTAAGTGTGTGTGTGTGTGTGTGTGTGTGTGTGTGTGTGTGTGTGTGTGTGTGTGTGTGTGTGTGTGTGTGTGTGTGTGTGTGTGTGTGTGTGTGTGTGTGTGTGTGTGTGTGTGTGTGTGTGTGTGTGTGTGTGTGTGTGTGTGTGTGTGTGTGTGTGTGTGTGTGTGTGTGTGTGTGTGTGTGTGTGTGTGTGTGTGTGTGTGTGTGTGTGTGTCTTGGTGGGTGGGTTTGTGTTAGTATTAAAGAGAAGTTACATTCAGGCTACTGTGGCTTCATTGAAATTATGTGAGGGACTATTCTACCGTTGATGAAAACTGAACCTTATGATTTAATTCAGTACTGTGTGTTTATGGACATGTTTATCAAATTCAATCCACTGACTGTATATGTGTTTTTGATGGAAAGTCATAAATGTAGTCCTCTGTAGCTCAGCTGGTAGAGCACGACGCTTGTAACGCCAAGGTAGTGGGTTCGATCCCCGGGACCACCCATACACAAAAAAATGTATGCACGCATGACTGTAAATCGCTTTGGATAAAAGCGTCTGCTAAATGGCATATTATATAAAGAAAAACACTAATGAGACACAAGAAATTAAGAAGTACTCATTTTTTTACTATGTCACCACAGGAGGTTGGTGGTACCTTATTGGGGAGGATGGGCTCGTGGTAATGGCTGGAGCAGAATGAGTGGAATGGTATCAAATACATCAAACACATGGTTTCGCTCCATTCCAGCAAATATTATGAGCTGTCCTTCCCTCAGCAGCCTCCACTGTATATCACATACGTTCATATTTGTTCACAGGTCTGCACTAAAACGACAACAGTACACTTGATTCAGCACACAGAAACTTTTTACCCCTTTCTCTCCTTCCTTTCTTTCTTTGAAACTTCTCCCATTCCAGAGAGTGATTGAGTTTCAACTTGGCCCCGGCCTAAATATGATATGGAACACTTTCTCCCAGACCGAGCATCCGTTCTCAGAATCACAATTACGGTACTGTTATTTCCCCCTCTCCTGTCAGAGGGATATCCAATTTTTGGGGCTTTAAATAGTTTGTCATCATTTTATCTTGGGAAGGAACACAGTGAGTAGTCAGAAATTGTCTGAGATTTGTAACTGTTATGCCTCTGTATCTTTCTTATTGTTGTCAATAGGGTTTGACTTCTATGACGGCATATCTAAAAACAACAAGCTCTCACAGTCTCACGTTAGAATTTGACATTCAACCATGTTTCTCAAACGTCAAATTTCAAAGTGTTTAAGGTTAAGTTTAGACATTAACTCCATATTTTGAAGGTTAGGGTTAAGCTTAGGCATTAAGTCTGAATGGTTAGGCTAAGGGTTAAGGTTTGGGATAGGCTTAAAACAACATCTCAAAAACTACTTTCTATTGCTGGATTTGAATATGCAACCTTTTGCACTAGAAGCAGATGCTTACACCCATTCGCCATCCCCAACGCCCTAGCAAAATTCAAACCTGCTTGAAGGTTACAGCGCTCACTGTTGCCCCTAGTGGCAAATACTGACTTGAATCACGGGTGACCTAGCTATCTAAACAATATTGACACAGGCCCTCTCTGTGCTATGTTTAATATAAGCCTAGCTTTCTGACGTCATTATGCTATTCACAGTTCCACAGATAGCTTTGTTCTTACCTTTAGTCTTGGTTGATTTGAAGGCTATATTTGTTGGCTATTTTCACCCACATGCTGCTCCAATTGGGTCTGATGACGTTTACATTTGTGCTGTGGGTTGTGAACAAAGACAAATTCCCGTTCTCTGCAAGTTAATGAAAAAATGAAGTATTCTTATTTTCTTCTGCTTTGTTTACAACTGAATATACAGTAACATTGATGTTCTTCTACAGTCTACAGTATTGTCATTCATCTGATATATTGTTCAGTTCTACATGCTGAACAATCAAATCACTTCCATGTAAAATGAAATACATAAATAAGTGATGCAGAACTCTTATTATGATAAAGCGATTTTAGTGAGTTGAATACCCACTCACGTCCTCTCTTCCTCCATGTGCAGACAGAGTTATATTGATAGTGATATCGTTAGAATATTCATACTTTTTTGATACAGTGCAGAGAGCTAATAACGGCCTTTCTGAAAGGCGCATCACCTTTACTCCTTCATCTGTCTCATCTAATGGTCTTTCCTCTGCCTGTTGTCCTTCCATCCATCTATCCATCCTTGTACTCTGCCCTCCACTCCTCTTTCAATCCCCCTCTTTGATTTCTCTTTTCATCCCCCCAGCTCATGAATTGCATTTCCCCTTCGATCTACAGGAAGTATTTGATCTTTTAGCAGATTTATTTTATCAACATGACCTTGCTCTGTCTTTGCAGTGGCAGTTACACTCATGAGCAGCGGCCGGACAGGGAGAGAGAAATAATGCCCCCTCCCTCCCTCTTTCCCTCCATCTATCCCTCCCTACTGCCTCCCTAACGCCAAACAAAAACTCCTGGCTTTATCTGTAAGCACAAGCCCTGAGAACTCTAATTACCTCTGGACTGCGTCCTAAATGGCAACCTATCCCCTATATAGTACACAACTTTTGAACAGAGCCCTATGGGCAATAGGGTGCCATTTGGGACAAAGTCCTGGTTTCAGTATCAGCTCAATTCAGCCATCTTTCCATTTTACAGCACTGAGGAAGAGGATGCTCTTACAGCTTTTCTTTCCTCCACATAATTATTTTGTTGAGTAGTTTCTTGTCTTAATTATAATTATGTCCTCATTCCATAAGCTTTATATCTGAAATTGGACTACTTAATTTCTCTCGTTTCGTCCTTGAGAAAGATATTGAAATAATTTTACAGTCGGGGGTGATGAGAAATGGGAGGAAAGATGAATACCGCAATTGCACCGTCTCAAATCAAATCAAATCAAATCACATTTTATTGGTCACATACACATATTTAGCAGATGTTACTGCGGGTGTAGCGAAATGCTTGTGTTCATAGCTCCAACAGTGCAGTTGTATCTAACAATTCACAACAATACACTCAAATCTTAAAGTAAAAGAATGGAATTAAGAAATATAAAAATATTAGGACGAGCAATGTCGGAGTGGCATTGACTAAAATACAGTCTGATGGCCTTGAGATAGAAGCTGTTTTTCAGTCTCTCGGTCCCAGCTTTGATGCACCTGTACTGACCTCGCCTTCTGGATGATAGTGGGGTGAACAGGCCGTGTCTCGCGTGATTAATGTCCTTGATTATCTTTTTGGCCTTCCTGTGACATCGGGTGCTGTAGGTGTCCTGGAGGGCCAGCAGTGTGCCCCCGGTGATGCGTTGGGCAGACCGCACCACCCTCTGGAGAGCCCTGCGGTTGTGGGCGGTGCAATTGCCGTACCAGGCGGTGATACAGCCCGACAGGATGCTCTCAATAGTGCATCTGTAAAGGTTTGTGAGGGTCTTAGGGGCCAAGCCGACTTTCTTCAGCCTCCTAATGTTGAAGGGGCGCTGTTCACCACACTGTCTGGACTATTTAAGATTATCAGTGATGTGTTCGCCGATGAACTTGAAGCTTTTCACCTTCTTACTCTTACATTAGAACTTGTTGTGTTGTAAGTGGGTATTCAGAGCCTATCATGCTTGAGGGGTTCATATGACTCAGATATTATACAAGTTACAGTCATAGCTATATTGGTCTCAGTGAATCTCTGTGTAATCAAGAGTTCTCATATTGTACATTGCCATGGGCAGTTAGTGGTGCCAGGTTGCCAACGGCTACCTTAGGATCATACAGTGGGCCATATTGAATAAGGGTATTTTTCAAAGTTACATGTAGTCTCATAAGGAAAGTGTGTCTTGGAGTATTGATATAATGAGACTCAACAACATTGGTTGGGCTTTCAAAGATTGGTGCTGGGAACTATTGAGTTAGCCAGACCTGATTCTGTCTCTTCTGTGTTTAAACCATGAAGAAAGACGTTTACCCGCCTCACTCGTGTTATGCTACGACATATCCGCACTTCACCCACCGCTAATACATTATCTCCCCCTTCATTATTTAAACAGTCCATCACCCAACCACACACACACTACATCTGAACGATACGATAGAGCCAGTGTTTTTCTCTAGAGAGTGTAACCCGTCTACTGGCAAGCCAGTAAGGAGGAGTATGTGTGAGACTAGGAGAAGTCCTATTGTTCTGGTATTCTGGGGCCTTGGGAAATAAGTGCTGACTGTTTGAAGTGGTTGCAAAGGAAGAACTGCACTCTGGGGACCATGCTTAAAGCGTGAAAGATACAGACGAGACTATCTAGCTCTAGCTGATAATATTAGTGTATATACACAACTAGTTTATTATTGAAGTCACTACATGATAAGGTTATGTACGTGTATGAACCCTTAGGGGGAATAAACTGGGCTCTCTATTAGAATTAATTAACTGGTTGAAAATGCTGCTGTAAATTAGGATGTAGATATTATTACAGTAACTAATTGAAATAATTTTGAGCTTCAGATAAGAACATATGCAATTAATCTGAGATAATAAAACACATACATTTTTGTAATTTCAGAGGACAATAGTCTTCATTGGGTCCCCTGTGCTGTTTAACTCAGTCCCAACAGAGTCCTCCATCCAACTACCTTACCTTGGAGGAGGCTCCACCCGTGAGCATCATTGGCAGGGCAGCAGACACGACAGACGATTAATCGGTCCAATGTGTTCTCCTTCTCCAGGATCCTGTCTGGCACGTTCAGGATGTTGAGCCATCAAACTGCAATCCAGTCAGCCCACAATTAAACCACACATGCCCCATTTGTCTAAAGGGGGGACACTGGCTTTATTCTTTAAAATACAAAATGACTTGTCACAGCAGAGAGAAAAGCCATGGGCTGAAGAAGACTAATAATGCAGGTGTTCATCTCTAAGGGTTTGGAGGCTTATTATTGTAAGTGAGAGTGTGTATAATATACACTGAACAGAAATATAGACACAACATGTAAAGGGTTGGTCCCATGTTTCATGAGCTGAAATAAAAGATTCCAGAAATGTTCCATACGCACAAAAAGCTTAATTCTCTAAAATGTTGTGCACAAATTTGTTTACATCACTGTTAGGGAGCATTTCTCCTTTGCCAAGATAATCCATCCACCTGACAGGTGTGGCATATCAAGAAGCTGATTAAACAGCATGATCATTACACAGTTGCACATTGTGCTGTTGAAAATAAAAGGCTGCAGTTTTGTCACACAACACAAATCCACAGATGTCTCAAGTTTTGAGGGAGTGTGCTATTGGTATGCTGACTGCAGGAATGTCAACCAGAGCTGTTGCCAGATAATTTAATGTTAATTTCTCTACCATAAGCTGCCTCCAACGTCGTTTTAGAGAATTTGGCAGTAACTCAGTAAAATCATTGAAATTGTTGCATGTTGCGTTTATATTTTTGTTCAGTATAGTTGGGTCAGTCAGTCCAATAATACAAAGGGGACTAGGCCTCCCTCACCCTGTCCGCCCCCCTCTCTCTCAGCCACTGACACACATGACCTGAACCCACCTCCAGCAAAGAGAGTTCCTCCAGCCAGTGGCGGACTTATCATTAGGCAAAAAAGGCAGTTGCCTGGGGTCTCACATCATCATCAAGGGGCCTTGTGAATTTTATATATATATTATTTGTTGGGGTCTCAACCTACTGTTGGGAGTTGGAATAGTAGAATACACAAGGTTGCAATTTCGAAATTTGGTACTGCATCAGCAGTTTTCCTCTTGTTATGTCAGTCACTGACAGTCACTGAATTAGCACATTTCAGCTACCATTTTATAGATTGGTAGGTAAATTAGTCTAGCCAGCTTTCTAAACCTTAGTAATCATGGCTGAATTACTGACCGGGCACAAAGGGCACCTCCAGGGGACCCCCCCCCCTAAACCTTTTGGGGGGCCCCTGACCTCCAGGAGGCCACCATTGATTTTGTTAGTCAAACAGATATCGTATGAACATATTGTACGTTAAAAACACAGCATCATATGGCCAACTTACAATCGCTTGATAATAAAGTGGACGAACTACAGGCACGAATATCCTACCAACGGGACATTAAAAACTGTAAAATCTTATGTTTCACCGAGTCGTGGCTGAACGAAGACATGAATAACATACAGCTGGCAGGTTATACACTGTATCGGCAGGATAGAACAGCAACCTCTGGTAAGACAAGGGGTGGCGGTCTACGTATATTTGTAAACAACAGCTGGTGCACGATATCTAAGGAAGTCTCAAGGTTTTGCTCGCCTGAGGTAGAGTATCTCATGATAAGCTGTAGACCACACTATCTACCAAGAGAGTTTTCATCTATATTCTTCGTAGCTGTCTATATACCACCACAAACCGATGCTGGCACTAAGACCGCACTCAATTAACTTTATACGGCCATAAGCAACCAGGAAAGGGAAACTTAAATCCGTTTTACCTCATTTCTACCAGCATGTTAAATGTGCAACCAGAGGGAAAAAAAACTCTAGACCACCTTTACTCCACACACAGAGACGTGTACAAAGCACTCCCTCGCCCTCCATTTGCCAAATCTGACCATAATCCTATCCTCCTGATTCCTGCTTACAAGCAAAAACTAAAGCAGGAAGCACCATTGACTCGGTCAATAAGAAAGTGCTCAGATGAAGCAGATGCTAAGCTACAGGACTGTTTTGCTAGCACAGACTGGAATTTGTTCCGGGATTCTTCCGATGAAATTGAGGAGTACACCACATCAGTCATTGGCTTCATCAATAAGTGCATTGATGACGTTGTCCCCACAGTGACTGTACGTACATACCCCAACCAGAAGCCATGGATTACAGGCAACATCCGCACTGAGCTAAAGGGTAGAGCTGCCGCTTCCAAGGAGCGTGACTCTAACCTGGAAGCTTATAAGAAATCCCGCTATGCCCTCCGACGAACCATCAAACAGGCAATGCGGCAATACAGGACTAAGATCGAATCGTACTACACCAGCTCCGACGCTCGTCAGATGTGGCCGGGCTTGCAAACTATTACAGACTACAAAGGGAAGCACAGCCGCGAGCTGCCCAGTGACACGAGCCTACCAGACGAGCTAAATTACTTCTATGCTCGCTTCGAGGCAAGTAACACTGAAACATGCATGAGTGCATCAGCTGTTCTGGATGACTGTGTGATCACGCTCTCCGTAGCCGATGTGAGTAAGACCTTTAAACAGGTCAACATTCACAAGGCCGCAGGGCCAGACGGATAACCAGGACGTGTACTCCGAGCATGCGCTGACCAACTGGCAAGTGTCTTCACTGACATTTTCAACCTCTCCCAGTCTGAGTCTGTAATACCAACATGTTTCAAGCAGACCACCATAGTCCCTGTGCCCAAGAACACTAAGGTAACCTGCCTAAATGACTACCGACCCGTAGCACTCACGTCTGTAGCCATGAAGTGCTTTGAAAGGCAGGTCATGGCTCATATCAACACCATTATCCCAGAAACCCTAGACCCACTCCAATTTGCATATCACCCCCAACAGATCCACAGATGTTACAATCTCTATTGCGCTCCACACTGCCCTTTCACACCTGGACAAGAGGAAAACCTATGTGAGAATGCTATTAATTGACTACAGCTCAGCGTTAAACACCATAGTGCCCTCAAAGCTCATCACTAAGCTAAGGACCCTGGGACTAAACACCTCCCTCTGCAACTGGATCCTGGACTTCCTGATGGGCTGCCCCCAGGTGGTAAGGGTAGGTATCAACACATCCGCCATGCTGATCCTCAACACGGGGGCCCCTCAGGAGTGCGTGCTCAGTCCCCTTCTGTACTCCCTGTTCACTCATGACTGCATGGCCAGGCACGACTCCAACACCATCATTAAGTTTGCCGATGATACAGCAGTGGTAGGCCTGATCACCGACAACGATGATACAGCCTATAGGGAGGAGGTCAGAGACCTGGCCGTGTGGTGCCAGGACAACAACCTCTCCCTCAACGTGATCAAGACAAAGGAGATGATTGTGGACTACAGGAAAAAGAAGAGGACCGAGCACGCCCCCATTCTCATCGACGGGGCTGTAGTGGAGCAGGTTGAGAGCTTCAAGTTCCTTGGTGTCCACTTCACCAACAAACTAACATGGTCCAAGCACACCATGACAGCATGACAAAACCTATTCCCCTTAAGGAGACTGAAAAGATTTGGCATGGGTCCGCAGATCCTCAAAAGGTTCTACAGCTGCACCATCGAGAGCATCCTGACTGGTTGCATCACTGCCTGGTATGGCAACTGCTCGGCCTCCGACCGCAAGGCACTACAGAGGGTAGTGCGTACGGCCCAGTACATCACTGGGGCCAAGCTTCCTGCCATCCAGGACCTCTATACCAGGCGGTGTCAGAGTAAGGCCCTAAATATTGTCAAAGACTCCAGCCACCCTAGTCATAGACTGTTCTCTCTGCTACCGCACGGTAAGCGGTACCGGAGCGCCAAGTCTAGGTCCAAGAGGCTTCTAAACAGCTTCTACCCATAAGACTCCTGAACATCTAATCAAATGGCTACCCAGACTATTTGCATTGCCCCCCCCCCCCTCTTTTACGCTGTAGCTACTCTCTGTTTATTATCTACGCATAGTCACTGTAATAACTCTACCTACATGCACATATTACCTCAATTACCTTGACTAACCAGTGCCCCCGCACATTGACTCGGTACCGGTACCCCCTGTATATAGCCTCGCTATTGTTATTTTTACTGCTGCTCTTTAATTATTTGTTACTTTTATTTTGTATTATTTTATATTGTATTTTCTTGTGATTTTTTTGGGGTATTCTTTCTTAAAACTGCATTGTTGGTTAAGAGCTTGTAAATAAGCATTTCACTGTAAGGTCTACACCTGTTGTATTCGGTGCATGTGACAAATAAAATGTGATTTGATTTTGATTTGAAAATGCATCATACAGGAATGATTTCTGTATTTTGAAAGTTACATATCTTGAAAACATGATTGCTGACAAGCAAAACATATTGGGACTATGTCAACAATGGACTAATGAAACAAATACCAAAATATCGTTTTCCTTTAAATTGTATTGTGTATGGCTCAATTTGTTGAAATGCTGTGATCACTCATCTTCTTTAATGTTGTGATTCACAGACACACGATGACCACGATTTGAATGCTGCAAATGAGACGGAATGATGTTGAGGGACGCGCTGAGAACCCGAGTATGACTGGACAGGTAACAAAAAACTAGCCTAGTTTTCATGGCACATTGTAATTATCTGACTGCTACTAGGATAGTATTCTGTACAAGATACAAGACCAAATGCATCACAGGAGGTTGGTGGCACCTTCATTTGGGAGGAAGGGCTCGTGGTAATGGCTGGAATTAGTGGAATGGTATCAAATACATCAAACACATGGTTTCCGTGTGTTTGATGCCATTCTATTTGCTCCGTTCCAGCCAGGGAAAAAAGTATTTGATCCCCTGCTGATTTTGTACGTTTGCCCACTGACAAAGACATGATCAGTCTATAATTTTAATGGTAGGTTTATTTGAACAGTGAGAGACAGAATAACAACAAAATAATCCAGAAAAACGCATGTCAAAAATGTTATAAATTGATTTGCATTTTAATGAGGGAAATAAGTATTTGACCCCTCTGCAAAACATTACTTAGTACTTGGTGGCAAAACACTTGTTGGCAATCACAGAGGCCTGACGTTTCTTGTAGTTGGCCACCAGGTTTGCACACATCTCAGAAAGGATTTTGTCCCACTCCTCTTTGCAGATCTTCTCCAAGTCATTAAGGTTTCGAGGCTGACGTTTGGCAACTCTAACCTTAAGCTCCCTCCACAGATTTTCTATGGGATTAAGGTCTGGAGACTGGCTAGGCCACTCCAGGACCTTAATGTGCTTCTTCTTGAGCCACTCCTTTGTTGCCTTGGCCGTGTGTTTTGGGTCATTGTCATGCTGGATTACCCATCCATGACCCATTTTCAATGCCCTGGCTGAGGGAAGGAGGTTCTCACCCAAGATTTGACGGTACATGGCCCCGTCCATTGTCCCTTTGATGCGGTGAAGTTGTCCTGTCCCCTTAGCAGAAAAACACCCCCAAAGCATAATGTTTCCACCTCCATGTTTGACGGTGGGGATGGTGTTCTTAGGGTCATAGGCAGCATTCCTCCTCCTCCAAACATGGCGAGTTGAGTTGATGCCAAAGTGCTCGATCTTGGTCTCATCTGACCACAACACTTTCACCCAGTTCTCCTCTGAATCATTCAGATGTTCATTGGCAAACTTCAGACGGGCCTGTATATGTGCTTTCTTGAGCAGTGGGACCTTGCGGGCGCTGCAGGATTTCAGTCCTTCACGCCGTAGTGTGTTACCAATTGTTGTCTTGGTAACTATGGTCCCAGCTGTCTTGAGATCATTGACAAGATCCTCCCATGTAGTTCTGGGCTGATTCCTCACCGTTCTCATGATCATTGCAACTCCACGAGGTGAGATCTTGCATGGAGCCCCAGGCCGAGGGAGATTGACAGTACTTTTGTGTTTCTTCCATTTGCGAATAATCGCACCAACTGTTGTCACCTTCTCACCAAGCTGCTTGGCGATGGTCTAGGAGCCCGAAATCTTTCTGACTGAGAGGGGGTCAAATACTTATTTCCCTCATTAAAATGCAAATCAATTTATAACATTTTTGACATGCGTTTTTCTTGATTTTTTTGTTGTTATTCTGTCTCTCACTGTTCAAATAAACCTACCATTAAAATTATAGACTGATCATTTCTTTGTCACTGGGCAAACGCACAAAATCAGCAGGGGATCAAATACTTTTTCCCCTCACTGTATGAGCCTTCCTCCCCTCAGCAGCCTCCACTGAAATGCATTTAATAAGACAACAAATATATGAAAATGTTCAATATATCTTTCATTTTGGATCAAGGTAGCTAGTAGCTAGCTAGCTGACAGCAAATGTGTCAGAGATGACGTACCGGAGCTTGCAGGGATTTGTAGTCTTGCTTGATGTCTACTTTGATGCTAATTAGTATTTTCGAATCTGAGAGTAAATACAGCCGAATATATTGATAAAAGTCACTTTGTCAGAGAGAGATTTACACAGTTATCAAAACGTCAAGCCAGGGAAAACCTACATGAAACACAGGCCTTGTTTGAAGTGGCTCTAAACTCCCCTATGGGAAAAATGTATTTTGAAAAAACTATTGGAACCATTTCCGTGTTTGACTGCTAGGATTTATGTGTATTTTGACGCGTCCACTGTGAGGCTAAAGTTTTAAGAGTGTAAAGTCATAAGGTGTATATGCGTGGCTCGCAAACGGCCCAAGCAGGGCAGGGAACACATGCGCTGTAAGATACCGGGACATCTCTGAAAAATGTGCATTACTGTAGCTCAGCTGCTGCTATAGATGTCAAAGTATAATTTGTTCAGTAGATATTTCACATTTCATTGCACAAATGTAAACCAGTCCAGGTTTCCCAATGTTTTCTTACAGGTTTAGTCAATTTCAGCAGATAGTTTTGTAAATCGTTCTAGGGCTTTTATTTTGAAACACCACGGAAACCCCGGAAGTAAAGCACGGATCCAACAATTCTTTACATTGTCATCAATCTTTGTAAAGCAGTGCAGAGCAAGCAGTTTTAGTGTACAGCAGTTGTTTCTAAAACCGTAATGCGACCATAAACGGTAAGGAAGCTTTTTCATGTGTGTGTAGATAAACCTTGAATGCTACACGTGTTATTAACGTGTAGTGACTTACTTGTTGCAGTTTACAGTATTAGTTCGACTGTCTCTATAATCAGTGAATAAGCCTAGCTATGTTGTTTAGCCTAGCCTACTACAGTTGCCCACAAGCAGATTTACGAGTGCTGCCTGCCACATGCAGTTGTCTAGCTACAAAATCCCACTGTGCCTTTAAACAATATTTGACTGGTTAAGTTACAGTAGCTATGTTTGTCAATTAACCTCATCGTTTATTCAATGAATAATGCTAGCTATGTTCTCTTTATAGAGGGCAGAGATGACAGTGCCAGTGGTGAACCTTTCTTTTGCTGCGTGTGGATTCCTGGGTATCTACCAGCTGGGTGCATGTGGAGCCATACTGAGACATGGAGACAAGCTGCTGGGCCCTCTCAGGGCATGTGCCGGGGCATCCGCTGGAGCTCTGGTGGCTGCAGTGATGATCACTGCTCCAGACAAACTAGAGGTAAGATAGTAAGGTCTTCATCATCATCCTAGTCTTCTTCTCCTTCATCTACTTCTTCAATTTGTGTTGTGTTTAGTCCTACTGCGGGTTAATACATGTGGTATTTTTCCAATAGCGTGTCAAAGAATTTACCTTCAGATTTGCCAAAGATGTCAGAAGCCAGAGGCTTGGAGCTGTGACTCCTGGATATAACTTCATGCTTACACTCAGGTAGTCACTTACTAACTCAGAGAGAGCTATACACTGAGTATACCCCCCACCGGTTGTGTCAAGTTGGCTAGATGTCCTTTGGGTGGTGGACTATTCTTGATACACACGGAAACTGTTGAGCGTTAAAAACCCAGCAGCGTTGCAGTTCTTGACACAAACCGGCGCAGCCTGGCACCTACTACCGTACCCCGTTCAAAGGCACTTCAATATTTTGTCTTGCCCATTCACCCTCTGAATGACACACATACACAAGCCATGTCTCAATTGTCTCAAGCTTAAAAATCAATCTTTAACCAGTCTCCTCCCCTTCATCTACACTGAGTGAAGTGGATTTAACAAGTGACATCAATAAGGGATCATAGCTTTCACCTGGATTCACCTGGTCAGTCTATGTCATGGAAAGAGCAGGTGTTCTTAATGTTTTGTATACTCAGTGTATAGAAGAGTCATATTCAGATGCATGTGCACACATAGTTAGACAGGCAGAAACACAGAGACCCAGTTGGTTGGGTTGAATGGGAATACATTTTTACTTTATGTTTTGTACACTCAGTGTATTTCTTTGAGTTAAAGCCACATCTACAGTAGATAACTGGGTGTTATGTAAATCTTGTTTCATTTGTAACACCTTCTTTATCATAAATGGAGCTATTCATGTGTGGGAGTAAACAAAACTCAAGGCTATAGAACTGAACAATGGTTGCATTTGGATCTTCATTAAGTGCATGCATTACACAGCCAACAGATTGTGTAATAAGTGCATGTTTATTATAGAGCCGTACAGTGTTGTTAAATTAATTATTAAAAACATGAAAAACAAGCATCTGTCCCTTTGTTCTGCCCAGGGAGGGCATCGAGGAGTTTCTGCCTGGCGATGCCCACAGTAAAGCAGGCAATCGCCTTCACATCTCTATAACAAATTCAAAAAGCGGCAAGAACACCATCGTATCCAGCTTTGCCTCCAGGGAGGACCTCATAAAGGTAGCCTGCCACAAGCCTGAGCAGATTATATTACTGTATCTTACTATAAACCTTGACTTTAACACAAAATGTTGTCGTAAATGTTTATGAGGAGCATGGCCATTGTTTTCCCCCTGATACACTGCATTGTTTGGTCAGTTCTGTGTTTTAGCCAGTCAAGTGACTGAGCAATTCATATCTTACAATATGTGTGGGTGAAGGAACATTTACAAATCTCTTTCACTACATATTTTAGGATTTGCTCTTACCGAATTCATTTGCTTCTTTTAATTTAAGGCACTCCTGGCCAGTAGTTTTGTGCCTGTCTATGCTGGAATCAAACCGGTAGAATGGCAAGGACAGGTAATAACTTTAACTGCATCTCAAACTCAACCAATGGATGTTATCCATTACGAGCTTACTGTTACTTTCTGTTTGTTTATAACTGAAAATCAATAAACTAACTGTAACACATATCCTTCAGAAATGGATTGACGGGGGCTTCACGGATAGTCTCCCCATCCTGCCAGAGGGACGTACCATCACAGTCTCCCCCTTCGCTGGTCCCCAAGATATCTGCCCAAAACACAGAGGGCTCATGAACCTCCACCTCAAACTGGCCAACATGGACGTAATGGTGAGTATCATCACTGTTTGATTACCTATTCATAGGGATACAGACAGTACACATCTTCGACAAGTGTGCATTGCATTCATTGTATGGTTTTCCACATCATTTTGCATTGTTATGCGGAACTGTAATTTAGTGGCTGCCTAGACACAGTTCTTTTGCAGTATGTAAATTATTTGATTTGGCAGACGTTTTTGTTGATGTTTTGTGTTGTTTTATCCCTCAGTTTTCCAAGGAGAACATCATTAGGTTAAACCAGTCCTTGTTCCCTCCATTAGAGGAAAGGATGAACCAGTATTGTAAAGAGGGTCATGACGATGCAGTGAGGTTTCTGAAGACAGAAAACTGGATCCAGTAGGGTTGTATTTCAATTGAGTATTTTTTGTATTATTTAGAGAAGAGCAGTGTTTTTATAGTGTTTTTACTACATTTAAATATGGTTATTTATTTATAAAAATCAAATTATTTATTTTAGATTTTGAAGTGTGATAGATTGTTTAAATAAATAATGTAAGTAAAATGTATCATTTGCTCTTTGCACATTCACTGCAAATCCACTGTAGCCCATAAAATCAACAGTAATAACTACACTATAATCTGAGGAGACGTTGGAATATCAGCCAACTGCGTGTAACTATATCTCTGATGTGAGGTAGCTAGGCCTTGATGGACTTCCTTGATGAAAATCAGTCTTTGAACACGCCTCACCATCAATTTCCAGCAGCGATCCATTACCCCTGAGCCAGTAGTGGCAGGCGATGGGGAAATCACTAGGGTACTTCACAGAAGTACATAATATAACGGGCAGTGGCGTCACGCTAACCTAGCGGAGGTCCTTCAGCTCCTCCAGGACAAGGATGGAGTACCCCTTTGATGTTACCATAGAAATGGTTGTTTGAACTCCGCATGTTCTTCTCTCCTCCTGAGGAACCATTTAACTTCCTCCGGTCCTCAGGTATCGACGTGCACTGTATTAAAGATCATTATTTTTACGGTAGTTGAACTCACACACACTCACTACAGACACCTCTCTCCGGATCTTCTGAGGATACTGCTTCTTCTTCATGCCTGGATAGACACCAAGGCAAAATGTGCTCTGTTAAAATGACTCACTGTTTTCAAATCCAGTAGCAATTGCTGAAATACTCTAACCCCAAAACATCAAAGAACCATATCAGCATATATTAACACTACAAGGCTGAATTATCATAACTACTTACCCAATGTGACTGATAAAAGCCTAATTGTCCAAAAATACTTTGATGAGTTGAGATAAATAACATGTTTCGCACTACACACTCATCAGCATGAGGGCAAAGAGCTGAGATTTAGCTTGATCAGAAAACACACAATGACTATGACATTTTTTTGTGCAATCATAAAATGATCTGTTGTATCACAATCAATGTGTCAAATGTACATCAGTTGTACATCACCAACTAGGCCATACAGTCCTGTAAGTAAACAGGATTTACCATCCACACACTAAAGTGAAGTGCCCATGGTGTTTTCCTACTGCTATCCAGCCTCCCTGCTGTTGCTAATAATGAGCCAAGTTTTTGTCCACAGTCCTAATTAACACCTGGGGACATAGATTCCCTGGCTATATGGTTTAGGTTTTCTCCTCTCTCTGAGGAAAACGCTACTCTAAATAACACCAGACGACCAGAGGGGCTATTCTACAGGAAACGTCCTAACTAAAAGACGCATCTGTACACTTCATTATTCCACTGCCTACTACAATATGTTCTCCTCTGTCTAAAAAGCACACACCTGCAAACAGTTACGTGTGTGTGCAGTTTATTGGAAAAAGGCTTTGCATTATGATTGCACCCCTTGCATTTATGTCGATATCCTTCAACTGTGAGAGGTCCTTAAAAGTCCAGCAGCTACATTCATTTGAATACCAAATGAAAAAGCAAAGTAAGCAATATGATCATCAGATGTCCTACCAGACATTGCTGTTGCACTTGCACCATGCAAATAATGCTGAGTGGGGTAAGTATTGCACTTGGTCACACAAACATTCAATTCAAGAATAACATCCTCCCCATGTCCCGATCCTAAACCTAGGACTGTGACTGGAGGGTAAACAAACTAGTTTTGGAGGCTGGGTATCTCTGTCTGCATCCCAAATGACTATATCCTATATAGTGTGCTACTTTTGACCAGAGACATATGGGCCCAGGTCTAAGGTAGGGCACTAAATAGGGAATAGGGTGCCATATCTCTGAGGTGCACATGTGCATTGGCAGGCCTGTCCATGCAGCGCTGTGCTGCGCTCCACTTCTCTGGCGTCCGGGAGCAGAGAGGCTGGGCTGGATGTGATGGACCAGTGGCCAAGCCAACACAAGGGTTACATCCCAAATGGCACTCTATATAGTGTACTACTTTTGACCAGAGCCCTGGCCACTGGTCAAAAGTGGTGCACTATGTAGGGAATAGGGTGCCATTTGGGACCTAAGCCCGAGTCAAAGACAAGATAAACAGCTGGCTTCTATCACTACCAAAATCTCTCTGTTGTGGATGGATCCAATAATGATCAGCCGCCATGATTACAGGGCCATGGATGGAGGAAAATAATTAGATTTATACACAATGTCAGAATATCAATCACAGTTATAGTGATAGTGGCTGTAGTTCTGTATTTGGCAGTGGTAGTTATTGGTAGCATCAGTAGTGCTGTTGTAGCTGGTACACCACACAAATCAGATCATTATTCATTTACATTAGAAAAATGTCAAAAAGTCAATGAACTGTTGAAACAAATTAACACATAGTAATAACAAAATAACAAATGGCATAAAATGCTACGCATAGTGGGTGTGTGGGAACGCTCACAAATAAATCATATAAATGACTAAACAGCGGAGAAAGAGCACTCTTTAATATTCAGAGATTTGCTAATGGTAGTCTGTGACAAATAGACTGCTGGATATAGAGTTAAAGGGAGAATAAGATACATATTAACTAAATGTCACAGAAATCTGAGATCAAATGAAGAGCTAAACTTAAAGCTAGTCTGGGTAATGAAGATCTGCTGCGGGCTGTGGCCACAGGGGGATGAGCCGTGTGTGACTCAGGGACTCTGGCTGACTGTACTGACTGCTGGCATTAGACATCGCAGCTCTGCTGAACATCTTAATACAGCTCTATTTGTTAATACAGCCATGTCTGTTCATGTTGGTTGTCCACTCAGTTTCATTGCTGCTTGGATGAACAGATGCCTTTTACAGAGACCCTGTAGAGTACAAATGATGAACAGTGATTAAATGATCATCTGTACTCTACAAGGGTAACACAGGGTTATTGTAGCGCCCAGGAGCATATGGCTAGAAATGGACCTTGTGGTAATCAGTGCATTGAGTTGCTCTGCTATCCTATACAATGTGCTAGGTTTCTCTGCTATATATCCTCTTTACTGTATATATGAGGACTGGCCTCAACAATCACATTTGATTCATATTGCGCTTTTTTACAAATACATTTGTCACAAAGTGCTTTAAAATACATTTAAGTCAAAATAGCAGCCTCGGCATAACCCCCTCAGGGAGCAAGCATAGGCAACACAATTTACTGTACATTTTAATGGATGTGTTCCTGAGAGGGCAAATACTCAAATGTATGTTATTACAGATGCCCCAGTCGGTCACACACACATGTAAAGTAGATCCAGGTCACTTCTACCAACAAGCCCAGTAAAAATGGGGGTATTTTCCCTCCCGTTAGTCTCTTGTCACAGATTGTTTACATACACACTAAAAGATTGGTTCTGGGTTCCTACGTTACCCTCCCCGCAGTGTTAAGCAATGATGTGCTGATCCTGTGGAGAGTCTGCCTCTACAGTGCTCCGGTGGCCGTCTCTCCCACCATCTCTCTCACACCTGCAGAGCTGGGACAGGGAGGAGCAGCAGGGCTGCAGCCAGGGCTTCCATAGGAGGTGTCCTGGGGCGAGCTGGTCCTGAACGGGGTGATGGACTCCTTATGGAGGGCCACCGCAGCCCGGATCTCCTCCAGGACCGAGTGGAAGGTGGGTTCCGTGTCTGGGGTCAGGGGCGTGGTCTCCGAGGGGTCGCGGGAGAGGTCAAAGAGCAAAGGGGGGTCATGGTAGGTCACGTAGGATGCGGTGCAGAAACAGGCATGGGTATGCATGCAGGCTGTTCCGTTCTCGGGGTAGAAGTCCGGAGTGAAAAAGAACACCTTCCATATTGAATAACCTTAAAGATTTACAATGAATTACAACCACCATAGTAGTTTAAGTTTCAAGTTAACTTGCTTACAAAAAACATTGGAATTCTCACTCAATCATAATTAGCAGCATCGTTACAGTAATTCAATTGCATTCTTTAAAAACTATTACATTGGAAATGTGGACTTACTGTTGGGAGGATGCCACCTGACAGCGTTGAGGTAGGCATTACAGTAATGGAAGAGAAACTCATGCTTTGATCTCTCAACTTCCCCCTGCAGCAGGGGCATGAGGTCATGACCGTCTATCACTCTAGGAAGAGAAGACACACACAGAACACACACAACACAATAAATTATCTCTGAGACACAGAAATGGAGCACACTGTAGGAATGATCCTCTGCGTAGGCAGAAAGACCTCAAAGGCCCTTGAAAACCTTTGATCAAAGTTTAGATCAGCCTGATCCGTTTTGAGAGCTTTTTCATTAGCTGAGATTTTTCCTAGCAGGTCCCTGGTGACACCTATTGTGAATATAATGTCTCTAGTTAGGGTGATTCAGAGCACTAAGAGTGCATATCGTTTCTATGGTGACCTAGATTCCAAACACTGTGGTTTTGACTGACAGATGAGGCTGCCAGAAAACCTACCTAGTGCTTTCGGCTTACCCATAGAAATAGAGGTCCTTGAACAAACAAAGCCCCTCAGACCTCAGCAATTTCACACTACTCACCTGTCCCCCAGTGCCATCCCTCCGGCTAGCTTCACCACAGTAGGGAAGATGTCCATGTTGCTGGTGGGTTCATCAATGTCTTTCCCTGCAGGTAACATCCCAGTCCAACGAAGCAGTCCTGGAACTCGGATCCCCCCCTCCCAGTTGGTGGATTTCCCTGCTGCTCAGAGACAGATCGAAGCACTTTGTGAGGACTGAGAATATGGGAAGTCCTTCATCACTCGACTGAAATATAAGGCTTACTAGAACCTTTCATGCAAATGTCTCGTCTCTTATGCATGAGGACATAGATCATCTGTGCAATTTATCTACTAATCTATTATTCTATTCTATGCATTGACTGGCTCTGACTTTCCATTTACATGCTTATTAATATACCCTACTAAACCACTGCAGATGCAAACTAAAGCCTTTCTGCACCTGCACTTCAATGTTGAATATTTTTACTTCTATTTAAAAAAAAATTTAACCTATTCATTAAAAAATGTTTTAACTGAAAATTTGACATCTGGCTGTTCGGCCTCTGTTGACTTGTTCTTCTGAAGCTGTTACAGACTGTACCTTTGTATATGCTGTTCCAGCCCCTGTGCAACTCCCCCCTGTTACAGACTGTACCTTTGTAGATGCCGTTCCAGCCTCTGTGCACCTCCCCCCAGACTGAGATCTCCTCAAGGTGCGCCCCCTGGTCTGAGGTCAGGTAAACCAGTGTGTTCTCCTTCAGGTTCAACCGCTCCAGAGTCTGCATGAGCTGACCTACAAACAAATGTTATGAAACAGGACTTAATAGGTAAAAACCAATCAAATCTTCCAACCTCTCAAATATAATTAGTGTGGACATTTCAAGTCTTCCAACCTTTTAACTTATTGGACATAAAAAAAAAGGCCATATAATAATATGCCATTTAGCAGACGCTTTTATCCAAAGCAACTTACAGTCATGCGTGCATACATTTTTAGGTATGGGTGGTCCCGGGGATCGAACCCCCTACCCTGGCGTTACAAGCGCCATGCTCTACCAATTGAGCTACAGAGGACCATATAGCGATATAGAGTAAATATCAACTCTTACCAACACTCCAGTCCACTTCATGAACAGCGTCTCCATAGATACCGTGCTGACTGGTCCCCTGGAAGGCTGGTGATGCAAACATGGCCGTGTGCACTTGAATGAAGGAGAAGAACAACAGGAAGGGTAGTGCAGAGTTCCTGTCAAAATAGTCAACAGTGTAAATGGAATAAAATAATTGTATGACAACTAATGTGTACAGTTACAGTATGCTTTTATTTTACCGACAGTCACCTAGGTCACCAACCCTTTACACACACTTTCCTTACATACCCTTTAGACTTTCTTCCCACTCGCAGGACACAAACAAACATCAATAATCAAACACACTCACGCACGCACACACAAACATGCAATTTGGCTTCTATTCTGTCTCAATCTATCATGTAGTAGGGGAGCAATAAATAAAAAAACTCACCTTTCTAAAAAGTCCACTGCTTCATCTGTCATTCTCTGGGTCAGGTTCTCTGAGACATATGGCTGCTCGACCACCTCCCGGTTCCTCATCAGAAAGCAGTTGAAGTTAGGGAACGTGATGACGAATGTACCAAAGATGGCCGCCACCGCGCCCACCAACGCCACCACACTCAGCACCAACTTCCTCCGCACTGTGACCACACCCCTCGCATGCAGGAGGGTCACGGTAGCCACACCCACTCCCAGGGTCTTGTAGGGTAAAGTTGAGAATCTTTACTATCCTATCCCTGAGGGACAATTTGCTTTATAGCTAAAAGCTCAACCAAACTACATACAACAAACAGTCCGAGGCACCAGTCTGTTTATGCCATCATGCCAACTCCTTATCACTTTGGTTGGCTTGACTATGACAGCAATGGCGTTGGCAAGAGCACAAACAGATCTGGGACCATGCTACACCAGGATACATACATCAAGTAAAAATACTCAATGTAATACTGTAGTAAAAATCATGTGCTGAAGCACACCCCAAAATGGTTGGAGAGGTGCTGACTAATGGAGAGTAAACTGTTTTTTATTTATAAAGCCCTTTTTACATCAGCAGATGTAGTGCTATTCAGAAACAGCCTAAAACCCCAAACAGCAAGCAATGCAGATGTAGAAGAAAGACACTCTATACAGTGCCTTGCAAAAGTATTCATCCCCCCTTGGCGTTTTTCCTATTTTGTTGCATTACAACCTGTAATTTAAATAGATTTTTATTTGGATTTCATGTAATGGACATACACAAAATAGTCCAAATTGGTGAAGTGAAATGGAAAAAATAACTTGTTTCAAAAAAATTAATAACGGAAAAGTGGTGCGTGCATATGTATTCACCCCCCTTTGCTATGAAGCCCTAAATAAGATCTGGTGCAACCAATTACCTTCAGAAGTCACAAAATTAGTTAAATAAAGTCCACCTGTGCTGCAATCTAAGTGTCACATGATTTCAGTATATAACACACCTGTTCTGAAAGGCCCCAGAGTCTGCAACACCACTAAGCAAGGGCACCACCAAGCAAGCGCCACCATAAAGACCAAGCAGCTCTCCAAACAGGTCAGGGACAAAGTTGTGGAGAAGTACAGATCAGGGTTGGGTTATAAAAAATATCAGAAACTTTGAACATCCCACGGAGCACCATTAAATCCATTATTAAGAAATGGAAAGAATATGGCACCACAACAAACCTGCCAAGAGAGGGCCGCCCACCAAAACTCACGGACCAGGCAAGGAGAGCATTAATCAGAGAGGCAACAAAGAGACCAAAGATAACCCTGAAGGAGCTGCAAAGCTCCACAGCGGAGAGATTGGAGTATCTGTCCATAGGACCACTTTAAGCTGTACACGGAAGAGTGGCCAGAAAAAAGCCATTGCTTAAAGAAAAAAATAAGCAAACACGTTTGGTGTTCGCCAAAAGGCATGTGGGAGACTCCCCAAACATATGGAAGAAGGTACTCTGGTCAGATGAGACTAAAATAAATTGTTCTGCCATCAAGGAAAACACCTCTCATCACCCCGAGAACACCATGTTTTTCACCAGCAGGGACTGGGAAACTGGTCAGAATTTAAGGAATGATGGATGGCGCTAAATACAGGGAAATTCTTGAGGGAAACCTGTTTCAGTCTTCCAGAAATTTGAGACTGGGGCGGAGGTTCACCCTCCAGCAGGACAATGACCCTAAGCATACTGCTAAAGCAACACTTGAGTGGTTTAAGGGGAAACATTTAAATGTCTTGGAATGGCCTAGTCAAAGCCCAGACCTCAATCCAATTGAGAATCTGTGGTATGACTTAAAGATTGCTGTACACCAGCGGAACCCATCCAACTTGAAGGAGCTGGAGCAGTTTTGCCTTGAAGAATGGGCAAAAATCCCAGTGGCTAGATGTGCTAAGCTTATAGAGACATACCACAAAAGACTTGCAGCTGTAATTGCTGCAAAAGGTGGCTCTACAAAGTATTGACTTTGGGGGGTGAATAGTTATGCATGCTCAAGTTCTTTTGTTTTGTCTTATTTCTTGTTTGTTTCACAAGAAGAAATATTTTGCATCTTCAAAGTGGTAGGCATGTTGTGTAAATCAAATGATACAAACCCCCCCAAAATCCATTTTAATTCCAGGTTGTAAGGCAACAAAATAGGAAAAATGCCAAGGGGGGTGAATACGTTCACAAGCCACTGTATATGCTCCTAACAATTTAATGATTAAACCAAAATATTGTATATCATAAAAATGCATTGTATCCTGTACATCACCTTGAAGGGTATGTGTGCTTGGACATTGGTAAAGATGGAGCCGTGGCCGGGCTGACAGTCACGCAGGTTGGTCAGGGTTATACCGTAGAAGTGGTCGAAGCCGTGAGCACTGGGGTGGTGACAGTAGTCGTCGTTCCTCTCACAGTTAAGACCAAGGTGCCATTTTCCTACAGTGGAGTGAAGGGGCAGATGATGGACCATATAAACTGGCAACTTGAGGCATCTACAAAGAACAACGGCCTTTAATTACCACATGTAAAGTGTTTTCAACAGTGGAGAAAAAAGGCAGATGATGCCAATTATTACATTTAATAATATGTCAACTTGGGTTACTGAAAAGCCTGTGAGGATGTTGTACATCAAAGAACAAGACCTTGAATGTCAACTCAAATGTAAATGTGCTTTAGTCTGTTGTCTGGACAACCATTGAGAAGCCAATTTGAATATGAAAGCTATTATACTATTAAAATCAAATCAATCATGTAGCTATAGCTATACAGTCAGAATTGAAAAGACATTCAAACAACAAAACAGACACATTGCTGCAACCAATCAAATTAACTGTCACTGCTCACGCGTGTTCCCTATTCCCAAAGTGAGAAGTATTGATACAGACTCATGACGATAATAAATGGGTTATATGTACAGTTTTTCATGGACCTAAAGACGCTTTACATAGTATCAAAGAAAAACAAAGGAGAGGACTTTGGCTCACCTATGAGAGCAGTCTCGTAGCCCTGTCGTTTGGCGACCTTGGCAAAGGTGACTTCTTCACTGGGAAGACCGCCAGATGCAGCAGAGATAACATACACCCCTAACTGTCCAAGGCCAGCCATACCTGTTCAAGACAAAAATAGGATCAAAAATGTATATCAAATCACAAAGTGGAGAGAGTAACAAAGTATAAAATCATACAGTGGAATGATGATGTACTATTCATCCTGCTGCATTGTGGTGAACATGCTATTTATCATGTTCTATGAGCTGTTCTCTCCACTTAGCCTTACTAATGCATAGCTAACGCTACATAATACTAGTTCGGCCTATCAATACTAGCTAGTGATCTGTTAAGTGATCAAATAATACTACTAGGCAAAGCTTTGTGTCAAACCCCAGGAGGTAGGCTATACATTGAGCTCTTGTTGTTGTTGTTGTAGTATATTTTATTACTATTGTATTACTATTTTTACTATTTCACGGTAAAGTCTACGCCCGTTCGGCGCATGTGACATCTAACATTTGATTTGATTTGTTGTTTATGTCTCGCCTCACCAGATCGTATTGGGTATCGGCCTGTCAGAAAGGCTGCCCTACTGGGCGTACAGAGGGGGGCAGCAGCGATGTGCTGCGTCAGCCTCACCCCCTCCTGAGCCAGCATGTCGATGTTGGGGGTCCTGCAGACACAACAACACAACACGGTAGGGCTCATCATCTGGAAGGAGGCCTTTTAGTCATGTGTTAAAGGTGAGCACAGAGCACAGCAATAATTAGAAATTAGAATAAAAGGAATAGAATCAAACTTGATTGTCTTCCGAGGACGGACATTTTTGTTTGGAATCACAACTACAAATGATAAGTATATGTAATGCAGGAATGACATGCTTAGAAACATGGGAAAGAACATAAAAAGCCTGTTGCAGTTTACATCACTGAAACTTACCGCAAGGTTGTGTTCCCATAGCAGCCCAAGTCTCCAATCCCCAAGTCGTCGACCATCATCAGGACAAAATTAGGCCTTTTGTCATCATTCAAGGCACAGCACACGTCAAACAACAACAGTAGACCAAGACAGCATGGGATCCATGGGGACTTCATTTTCAAGGTAACACTGGAGAACCAGAGACAGAGGCAATACTTGGATAGGGTCAAAAGCTTCAAGTTCCTCGGCGTGCACATCACTGAGGACCTGAAATGGTCTCGGCACACCGTCATCGTGGTTACTGAAGAAATTCGGCATTGCCCCTAAGACCCTCAAACTCCTACAGATGCAACATTGAGAGCATTTTGTTAGGCTCCATCACCGCCTGGTACGGCAACTGCTCCGCCCTCAACTGCATGGCTCTCCAGAGGGTAATGCGGGCAGTCCAACGCATCACCCGGGGCACGCTGCCTGCCCTCCAGGAAATCTACAGCACCCGGTGTCAAAGGAAGGTCAAGAAAATCATTAAGGACCTCAGCAACCCGAGCCACAGACTGTTCACTTTGCTACCATCCGACAGACAGAGACAGTACAGGTGCATCAAAGCTAAGACAGAGAGACTAAAAAACTGTTTCTATTACCAGGCCATCAGCCATCACTAGCCATCTACCAGGTGATGCACACAAACACTAATCACACACACACCTCATAATCACAAACACACGCACATACACACACACACACACACTGAACCACAGATCACTTCCCGTTTCACACTGTCTATTTAAATACTTTATCCCCGACATAGCACATCATAATAATTATTTATACTACTGTACATTGTATTTTAGTTACACTGTTTATACACAGCGCACATTTATTTACACACTGGATTCGTGACATAGCTTACACTAATATATATACTGATGTACATATCATTCTTAGTTGATCTTGTGTTAATCCAGTGTACATATAAATACAGTGGGGAGAACAAGTATTTGATACACTGCCGATTTTGCAGGTTTTCCTACTTACAAAGCATGTAGAGGCCCGTCATTTTTTATCATAGGTACACTTCAACTGTGATTTTTAAGTAATTAATTTGCATTTTATTGCATGACATAAGTATTTGATACATCAGAAAAGCAGAACTTAATATTTGGTACAGAAACCTTTGTTTGCAATTACAGAGATCATACGTTTCCTGTAGGTCTTGACCAGGTTTGCACACACTGCAGCAGGGATTTTGGCCCACTCCTCCATACAGACCTTCTCCAGATCCTTCAGGTTTTGGGGCTGTCGCTGGGCAATACGGACTTTCAGCTCCCTCCAAAGATTTTCTATTGGGTTCAGGTCTGGAGACTGGCTAGGCCACTCCAGGACCTTGAGGTGCTTCTTACGGAGCCACTCCTTAGTTGCCCTGGCTGTGTGTTTTCGGGTCGTTGTCATGCTGGAAGACCCAGCCACGACCCATCTTCAATTCTCTTACTGAGGGAAGGAGGTTGTTGGCCAAGATCTCGCGATACATGGCCCCATCCATCCTCCCATCAATACGGTGCAGTCGTCCTGTCCCCTTTGCAGAAAAGCATCCCCAAAGAATAATGTTTCCACCTCCATGCTTCACGGTTGGGATAGTGTTCTTGGGGTTGTACTCATCCTTCTTCTTCCTCCAAACACGGCGAGTGGAGTTTAGACCAAAAAGCTCTATTTTTGTCTCATCAGACCACACGACCTTCTCCCATTCCTCCTCTGGATCATCCAGATGGTCATTGGCAAACTTCAGACGGGCCTGGACATGCGCTGGCTTGAGCAGGGGGACCTTGCGTGCGCTGCAGGATTTTAATCCATGACGGCGTAGTGTGTTACTAATGGTTTTCTTTGAGACTGTGGTCCCAGCTCTCTTCAGGTCATTGACCAGGTCCTGCCGTGTAGTTCTGGGCTGATCCCTCACCTTCCTCATGATCATTGATGCCCCACGAGGTGAGATCTTGCATGGAACCCCAGACCGAGGGTAATTAACCGTCATCTTGAACTTCTTCCATTTTCTAATAATTGCGCCAACAGTTGTTGCCTTCTCACCAAGCTGCTTGCCTATTGTCCTGTAGCCCATCCCAGCCTTGTGCAGGTCTACAATTTTATCCCTGATGTCCTTACACAGCTCTCTGGTCTTGGCCATTGTGGAGAGGTTGGAGTCTGTTTGATTGAGTGAGTGGACATGTGTCTTTTATACAGGTAACGAGTTCAAACAGGTGCAGTTTATACAGGTAATGAGTGGAGAACAGGAGGGCTTCTTAAAGAAAAACTAGCAGGTCTGTGAGAGCCGGGATTCTTATTGGTTGGTAGGTGATAATGCAATAAAATGCAAATGAATTACTTAAAAATCATACAATGTGATTTTCTGGATTTTTGTTTTAGATTCCGTCTCTCACAGTTGAAGTGTACCTATGATAAAAATTACAGACCTCTACATGCTTTGTAAGTAGGAAAACCTGCAAAATCGGCAGTGTATCAAATACTTGTTCTCCCCACTGTAGATTGCATTTGATGACTGCTACAGTGCTATTTGGCTTGCTAATCAGATTCGTCCCGCCGTTCTTGATTTCTTGTCTTTTTTCTCTCCTTACAGTTTAATTATTTGACATTTTAACACCTGCTAATATGTGTACTCAACCAATAAACTTTGATTTTTGAAGAGCGCTAGAGCCAATGTTACTAAGTACAATCGTGGTCAAAAGATTTGAGAATGACACAAATACTAATTTTCACAAAGTCTGCTGCCTCAGTTTTGATGATGGCAATTTGCATATACTCCAGAATGTCATGAAGAGTGATCAGATGAATTGCAATTAATTGCAAAGTCCCTCTTTGCCATGAAAATGAACTTAATCCCCCAAAAACATTTCCACTGCATTTCAGCCCTGCCACAAAAGGACCAGCTGCCATCATGTCAGTGATTCTCTCGTTAACACAGGTGAGAGTGTTGACGAGGACAAGGCTGGAGATCACTCTGTCATGCTGATTGAGTTAGAATAACAGACTGCAAGCTTTAAAAGGAGGGTGGTGTTAGAAATCATTGTTCTTCCTCTGTTAACCATGGTTACCTGCAAGGAAACACGTGCCGTCATCATTGCTTTGCACAAAATGGGCTTCACAGGCAAGGATATTGCTGCTAGTAAGATTGCACCTAAATCAACCATTTATCGGATCATCAAGAACTTCAAGGAGAGAGGTTCAATTGTTGTGAAGAAGGCGTCAGGGCGCCCAAGAAAGTCCAGCAAGCGCCAGGACCGTCTCCTAAAGTTGATTCAGCTGCGGGATCGGGACACCACCAGTGCAGAGCTTGCTCAGGAATGGCAGCGGGCAGGTGTGAGTGCATCTGCACGCACAATGAGGCGAAGACTTTTGGAGGATGCCCTGGTGTCAATAAGGGCAGCAAAGAAGCCACTTCTCTCCAGGAAAAACATCAGGGACAGACTGATATTCTGCAAAAGGTACAGGGATTGGACTGCTGAGGACTGGGGTAAAGTCATTTTCTCTGATGAATCCCCTTTCCGATTGTTTGGGGCATCCGGAAAACACCTTGTCCGGAGAAGACAAGGTGAGCGCTACCATCAGTCCTGTGTCATGCATCCTGAGACCATTCATGTGTGGGGTTGCTTCTCAGCCAAGGGAGTGGGCTCACTCACAATTTTGCCTAAGAACACAGCCATGAATAAACAATGGTACCGACACATCCTCCGAGTGTTACGGTCCGGCACTGTTGGTCCTGTTCCTGCTGGTTTTCCTTTCCCTTTTTCCCTGTGTGTGTTGTTTGTGTCTGTCTCCCCCTGCTGTGCAGTCCAGTCAGAGGATCTAGGTCAGGGGGCGTGGCCATTCTCTCACAAGATCAGTTACATCCAGCTGCAGCTCATTGTCAACAATCAACCAGCAGTTATCTACCCGGGCTGGACACCTCTCCAGCGCCAGTTCGTTCCTACACTACCTGTGGTAACTTGGCCCCGTACAGAAATCTCAGTTTAGTTGTACTCTCTCAGTATTATAGTTGTTTCTGCCACGTTTGTAACCTGTCTCTCCTTCGATTAGATCTCGTCTGTTCCTGCTGCCTGCCTGCCTGCCATTCCCACGCCGCAACCTGCTCTGTTGTCTGATATCCTCGTCATCCAGCCCTCAGGACTACTGGCTCTCCACCCTACTCAGCTCCTACCCCCGGCCTGAAGCTACTCCACCCTGTACTGCTTCTCTCTACCATAACACGCTGAATAAACTACATCATAATTCACCCTCTTTGTCCGCGTGTCCGTCTCTGCACCTGAGTCCCCCACCCAAGCCTAATAGAACGAACTGGCCAAACATGGACTCAGCAGAGATGCCACATGAAACAACGGGTGATGGCATACAACGCGCCCTCCATTCACAGGGAATGCTATTGGGACAACACGACCAACTCATCCGGACTCTATTGGATAACAACCAGCAGTTGTTGGATCAAGTATCTCATCTCTCCTCTCAGGTAGCTAACCTGGTAACACTCACTACCCTTCCTCCCTCTGTTTCTCCTCCGCCTGTTCCTCCTACAGTGGCTCCAGGTTCGGCTTCCGCTCCTGCCCTTCGGGAACCCCCCTACAACCTCACCCGAACCTTTCACCGGGGACCTGAACAAATGCCGTGGTTTCCTGCTTCAGTGCCGCTTGTGTTCCAACAGAAGCCCCTGTCTTTCTCCACGGAATCCTCAAAGGTACATTACGCACTGGGGTTAATGAGGGCAAAGCTTTGATTTGGGCAGAAGCGGCTTGTTCTACTCAGCAGATTGCCAGCCTGTCGTTTGACGATTTTTCCTCTCAATTGAAAGTTGTGTTTGATCACCCGGACCATGCCGGGACCGCCACAAAGAGACTATTGAAGCTACGACAGGGCACGGGTAGCGTGGCTGAATACGCCATTGACTTTTGGACCTTGGCAGCCGATTCCAAGTGGAATGACGAAGCTCTTCAGGGAGCGTTTGTTAACGGTCTAAGTGACCCGATTAAGAATGAACTAGCTGTTCGTGATGAGCCTGCTAACCTTCATGTTCTCGTTTCCCTTGCTACACGAATAGACAACAGGCTACGGGAGAGGAGACAGGAGAGGGGCGGTCGGGTCCACACCACAGGCGGGGCCCCTCGCTCGGCAGCCCGAGCTACACCACCACTCGGACACCGCCCACACACCTCAGCGGATCCCTCCACGGAACTAGACGAGCCCATGCAGCTGGGCCGTGCTCGTTCTGTCCCCTGCCGAAAAGGAACGGGCGCATGCGGGCTGGTGAGTGCATGTACTGTGGGGACCGCACTCATTTCCTGGTTAACTGTCCGGTTCGCCCAAAAGACCAAGCTCGCAGGTAAAAGTGGGCGTACTTGCGAGTGCTACACCTGACTCAATGCCCACAGCACCCCGTCTAGTTATCCCAGCTACAGTCCAGTTCAGGAATCTATCTCTCCCACTAGCTGCTCTAATCGACTCTGGTGCTGAGGATAGTTTCCTTGACGTCAACCTGGTCACTCAGGCTGAGATCCCTGTTAAGCCCCCTGCCTAAGCCTATAACAGTAACCGCTATTGACGGCCATCAGTTTGCCAACATCACCCACCAAACTGTCCCGTTTCTCTCATGCTGTCCGGCAATCACAAAGAAACCATCCAGTTTAAAGTAGTCTCCTCCTCGGCCTCCCCCCTTATCCTCGGTTTCCCTTGGCTTAGCCTTCACAACCCCCCATATTGACTGGCAAAACCACAAGATACACAGTTGGAGCACTCACTGCCATTCTGTTTGCCTTGGGTCGGCTATTCCGCCTCGGTCGGCTCCCCTGCTTCCCCTGTCAAAACCCCAGACCTCTCTTCAGTCCCTGAGGAGTACCTGGACCTGGCCGAGGTATTCAGTAAGTCCAAGGCACTTTCATTACCACCTCATAGGCCATACGATTGCGCTATTGAGTTACTGCCTGGAGCCCCTTTGCCGTCCAGTCGGCTTTTCAATCTGTCCCGTCCTGAGAGAGAAGCTATGGAAACCTACATAGGCGACTCCCTAACCTCTGGCATCATTCGTCCCTCATCTTCCGCTGTTGGAGCTGGGTTCTTTTTTGTAGAGAAGAAGGACAAAACATTACGCCCCTGCATTGACTACAGAGGACTAAATAACATCACAGTCAGAAATACATACCCCCTGCCTCTCATCAACTCAGCATTTGAACCCCTTCATGGTGCCACTGTGTTTACCAAACTCGACCTACGTAACGCTTACCACCTCGTTAGGATCAGGCGGGAGATGAATGGAAAACTGGGTTCAATACCCCTCTCGGACACTTTGAATACCTAGTCATGCCATTCGGTCTCACTAACGCCCCAGCAGTGTTTCAGGCCATGGTTAACGATGTGTTGAGGGATTTTCTACACCGTTTTGTGTTTGTCTATTTGGATGACATTCTAATATTCTCTAAGTCACAGGATGAACACGTCTCCCACGTCCGTCTGGTTCTCCAACGCCTCATGGAAAACAAACTGTATGTGAAAGCAGAAAAATGTGAGTTCCACCGGCAGTCCGTCCCCTTTTTTGGGCTTTATTATCGAGCGGGGACAAGTGTCACCAGACCCTGACAAGATCAGAGCGGTTGTGGAGTGGCCCACACCCACGTCTCGGAAGCAGCTACAACGCTTCCTGGGCTTCGCCAACTTCTACCGCCGCTTCATCAGGGGTTTCAGCCGAGTGGTTGCCCCCCTGACCAAGCTCACCTCCCCTAAGGTGCCATTCCTGTGGACGCCTGAGGCCGAGTCAGCCGTGAGTACATTGAAGGAACTGTTCACCACCTCACCTGTTCTTATTCATCCAGACACTAGTTTGCAGTTTATTGTGGAAGTGGACGCCTCTGATTCGGGGGTGGGGGCTGTCCTGTCACAACGTTCCCCCCACGGACCAGAAGCTCCATCCTGTGGCCTTTTTCTCCAGGAGATTGACCCCTGCTGAGAAGAACTACGACGTGGGTAACCGGGAGTTGCTTGCTGTCAAGTTGGCGTTGGAGGAGTGGAGGCACTGGCTAGACGGAGCAGAGCAACCCTTCATAGTCTGGACAGACCACAAGAACCTGGCTTACATCCAGTCGTCCAAGAGGCTGAACTCCCGTCAGGCCAGATGGGCTCTGTTCTTCAGCAGGTTCAAGTTTATTTTAACATATCGTCCTGGCACACGTAATGTCAAGCCTGATGCTCTCTCTCGCCAGTTTACAGACAATGAAGACTCCAGCAATCCTGAATCTGTTCTGCCCGCTTCCTGTTTGGTGGCGGCGGTTCACTGGGAAATCGAGTCCCTCGTCCGATCGGCACAAGAGTTGGAACCTGGACCGGCCGATGGCCCCCCGACCTTCTCTATGTTCCCGCAGCCGTGCGGCCGCAAGTGCTCAACTGGATCCACACCTCACGCTTCTCCTGCCACCCTGGTATGAACCGTACACTGTCGCTACTGAAGAGGCACTTTTGGTGGCCATCCGCCGAGGCTGACGTCCGGGAGTACGTGGCGGCCTGTTCCATCTGTGCCCAAATAAGGCTTCCCACAGGGCTCCTTCGGGCCTGCTGCGGCCTCTCCCAGTCCCGAGTCGTCCTTGGTCTCACGTGGGCTTGGACTTCGTCACTGGACTTCCTATGTCTGAGGGTAATGACACCATACTCACCATCGTGGACAGATTCTCTAAATCTGCCCATTTTGTTGCATTACCAAAATTACCATCTGCCAGTGAGACAGCCGACCTCTTTGTCCTACATGTATTCCGTCCCCATGGAATACCTGTGGACATAGTGTCCGATAGAGGCCCACAGTTCATTTCTCGGGTATGGAAGGAGTTTTGTTCGGCTCTGGGTGCCACTGTCAGTCTCTCATCAGGTTTCCATCCCCAGTCCAATGGCCAGACTGAGAGGACCAATCAGGACCTGGAGGCTGCTCTACGCTGTGTGACATCCCAGAACCCGTCCACCTGGGCCAAACATCTCCCGTGGGTCGAATATGCCCACAATTCCCTCACCTCATCTGCCACCGGCCTCTCACCATTTGAGGCGGCTTTGGGGTACCAACCGCCATTGTTCCCGTCTCAGGAAAGGGAGTTAGCCGTCCCGTCAGTTCAGGATAACCTTCGTCGCTGCCGCAAGGTGTGGGTGGACACCCGTGAGGCTCTTCTACGGACAGCAGAGCGTAACAAGAGGGTGGCGGACAGGCACAGGGTAGTCGCTCCCCAGTTCCAGCCTGGTCAGCGAGTCTGGCTCTCCTCCAGCAACATCCCCCTGCGCACTGACTCCCGTAAGCTGTCGCCCCGGTATTTGGGTCCTTTCGAGATCGACTCCATCATCAACCCTTCGGCTGTTCGGTTGAAGCTTCCCCAGGCCATGAGAGTCCATCCTACATTTCACGTGTCCCAGCTGAAGCTGGTCTCCTCCAGCCCTTTGTGTCCGCCTGTGGATCCCCCTCCGCCACCGCGTGATATTGACGACCATCCAGCCTACACGGTGCGGAGACTGCTGGACGTCCGGAGGCGTGGTAGAGGGTTTCAGTACCTGGTGGACTGGGAGGGATACGGTCCCGAGGAGAGGTCCTGGATTCCCCGACGATTTATACTGGATCCGCAGCTGGTGGCTGACTTCCATAGGGACCACCCTGACAAGCCGGGTGGGTCGCCGGGTGGCGCCCGTTGAGGGGGGTACTGTTACGGTCCGGCACTGTTGGTCCTGTTCCTGCTGGTTTTCCTTTCCCTTTTTCCCTGTGTGTGTTGTTTGTGTCTGTCTCCCCTGCTGTGCAGTCCAGTCAGAGGATCTAGGTCAGGGGGCGTGGCCATTCTCTCACAAGATCAGTTACATCCAGCTGCAGCTCATTGTCAACAATCAACCAGCAGTTATCTACCCGGGCTGGACACCTCTCCAGCGCCAGTTCGTTCCTACACTACCTGTGGTAACTTGGCCCCGTACAGAAATCTCAGTTTAGTTGTACTCTCTCAGTATTATAGTTGTTTCTGCCACGTTTGTAACCTGTCTCTCCTTCGATTAGATCTCGTCTGTTCCTGCTGCCTGCCTGCCTGCCATTCCCACGCCGCAACCTGCTCTGTTGTCTGATATCCTCGTCATCCAGCCCTCAGGACTACTGGCTCTCCACCCTACTCAGCTCCTACCCCGGCCTGAAGCTACTCCACCCTGTACTGCTTCTCTCTACCATAACACGCTGAATAAACTACATCATAATTCACCCTCTTTGTCCGCGTGTCCGTCTCTGCACCTGAGTCCCCCACCCAAGCCTAATACCGAGAGCAACTTCTCCCAACCTTCCAAGAACAGTTTGGTGATGACCAATGCCTTTTCCAGCACCTTGCCATAAGGCAAAAGTGATAACTAAGTGGCTCGGGGAACAAAACATCGACATTTTGGGTCCATGGCCAGGAAACTCCCCAGACCTTAATCCCATTGAGAACTTGTGGTCGATCCTCAAGAGGCGGGTGGACAAACAAAAACCCACAAATTCGGACAAACTCCAAGCATTGATTATGCAAGAATGAGCTGTCATCAGTCAGGATGTGGCCCAGAAGTTAATTGACAGCATGCCAGGGCGGATTGCAGAGGTCTTGAAAAAGAAGGGTCAACACTGCAAATATTGACTCTTTGCATAAACTTAATGTAATTGTCAATAAAAGCCTTTGACACTTATGGAATGCTTGTAATTATACTTCAGTATACCATAGTAACATCTGACAAAAATATCTCATAACACTTAAGCAGCGAACTTTGTGAAGACCAATACTTGTGTCATTCTCAAAACTTTTGACCACGACTGTATACGTCCCAAATGGCACCCTATACCCTATATAGTGTACTACTTTTGAACGGGGCAAATATCAATTTTAGAGCCCTACTGAGGGTCTGTAGAGTTTCTGAGAAACCATAGATAGCTACAGTTTAGGCCAGGGTTCCCCCAACTGGCCCACGGGTGATTTTATTTGGACATAAAAGACTGTAAAAAAAAACACCAGCAAATCAGCTCCATGTGATTTTAATTTTGGAAATCTGCTCGAAAGTATTCCCACCCATAATAGAGAGATATATGTGATCGTATACAATGGTAAGCAAGGTTTGAAATGATTATGTTTTAGACAGATATGATATCTGTTTGGGCTTCTTGCTATCAATCTGCAGTCATGCTATCTGTTTCTTCACCATTAACTTCACCATGTCTGCATTTCCTCACCACCTTGCTCAGAAACCAATAACATGATGGGTCTAAGTTACAAGGCCAAACACAAACAGGCATGCAGACGGTACATGCCTGCTGTCTCGCCATATACTTCTGTAGCAATCAATACTATATTGTCAAGCTAGATTATAAAGAGAGAGAGAGAGAGAGAGAGAGATATAATGTGTGTGTGTGTGTGGGGGGGGTTATTGGCTCTTACATTCTTCCTGCTGAGCAGAAGAATGTAAGAAGTAAAGTGGTTATTGGCTAAGCACTGCATTAATGTGTTTGTTCAAAAGTCAAAAAAAGGTTCCTGAGTATTAGCTGGCTACCAACCGGTAACAGAAAGCATAGGCCAGTCCAACTCAGAAGACAACTTGGATACAGAACGAGGTTTTGACACCCAGTATTGACTCCCACGGTGGCTACTGCCTACAGTTATCCTGCAAGTTCAATAGGAACGCTCCTACAAGCAATATGCGTTCAACAATTTCCAAAAATACCAACAAATAGATAGCTGTTGAATAGACAGAATACTTTGCTGTTGCCAATTCGTTCAAATCCTACCTTTGTGGATATGTATGTCTCGAAATGTTTCTACTAGAAACAGGAAGTAAGTTTGTTATCAACTGTCATGTGACTAGGAGTGAAGCAGTCTCATTGGATTATGGTTTATCTAACTATTTTAGGTGACCTGTGTGCTGCCTAAATCTAGTGAAATCAAGGCTAAAATACTGTAGATTTCAACCCTCTATGGTGCAATCCTACAATCCAATGTGCAGCCTTAATCCCTGCCAATATTTATTTAACATGTTTAGATACCCCTTGTGTCAGGAACATAAGGTCAGGAAGCCCACGCTAGTGGATCATATTTATAAGGTAAGACAATATTCTTCCAAAAAATCTATAATTCTATTTCACTAGTTAAAATGACGAATTCACAGGGTGATATATTACAGATTGCACCTTTACAATTCATAGTTTAGTAAATGTAATTTACTCTGACATAGGCATACAGTAGAACACTGCAAACAGGGGTTACATCATGGCTCTCTGAGAAGGCCTACAATCACAATATTCACTTTTCAGTTTCTGACCAATGCTATTGTCCCTACCTTGAAGACAAAGTTCCCAGCCGTATCTTCTTGATGCTCTTGACTTGACCCTCTCTACCCCTCTAGCAGAATGGGGCATGACTGTTACACATCAATAGGAGGAATAGAATAGGAATGCCTTAGATGCGCTGTAGAACCAGATGATGTTATTTATCATTGTCTGTGATTGGATGAACTGAACTGGTCTACAGGCATTGACCAGTTATCTGTTAGATACTGTCGAAAAAGGAAACTGTGATGGCAGGTCAAGTCTGGTTCACACACTGGTCAGAGGATTGACCATAGAATTAGAATGACTTCTAAATTCTATTACTTCTAGAATTACTTCCCATTCTAATTATATGTGGTTGACTCTCAGAACAGACTCTTTGATCACACTGTGATATGAGTAATATTGAATATTCACACTTGTGCTGTTTTTGTCTATCAAATATGAATTATTAACACTGTAAATCCCTCAGCAAAGTGGTTAACTAGTATGCATGGTTGCAGATGAGTGTCCCTGAGTCTAAATACTCATGACAAAATGTAGAGCTTTAGGGTGAGATTTTTGTATTGATGCTTGCAAGCTGATTAGTATTTTGATGTTGAGCTGCACTCCACAGGAGAAGCACATGACTGACTGAAAAGATGAGTGGGGTGAAATCCCACAAACACATCAATTGCTTTTCATGGAAATATTTCAACCATGTGAAATTTGCAATTGAAGAAATGGTAATACGATATTTCCATTGGAATATATACCCTTATGAAAAGCTAGCTTAGATTTTGATTCATGGATGGTGAGGGTGTTTGTTTGTGACACAGCTTTTCATTTCTTACAGCCGTTTGTAATACAAATCTGTTAAGGGATTTTCCATTTATCCGTACATTTTTTCTGTATTTCTGCAACTTATTCCTAGGAGAGAACTATGTCTCTGTGCCTCCTCTCTCCCAGTTCTGGTCTCATATGGATACATACTGTCATCTGTTGTCTAAGTCATATATTGCAGAGCAATGGGATGAGAAGTTTGAAACTTTTAACTGATCATTTAATAGGCCTGTCCTACCGACTACCCAGTAAAACCCTACATTTTCCTGCCCACTTAGATATTGAGTAGAATCAGATATGTTCTTTAGTCCATAAAGTCAAACTTCTGTGTAGGTTGTTGGACCATCTTCAACGACTTTTCCTATAAGGATCCAAGTGCAACACATTTCCACCAATGTTAGATGTATATATTACAAGGTGTGTGTGTGTGTGTGTGTACAAATGCCTGCATGTGTGTGGTGTGTCATAAATCACTCTGTATGCCATGCATACATGAACTAGGCCCTGACAGGTTTGTCGCTCCGTATATTGTCTGCCTTAGGACTCACACCATTAGCTGTGTTCATGAGCATTCAGGACACATCCTATTGGCTGTCTGGCCCCTGCAGTCCAATCAGCATAACACACGGCTCGGCAGCCAGTATCAAAGCATTAACGTCTGTTCTGTTCTTCCTATCCAAGGCCTCTTCAAAGACACAATCACTGACAGACCTCTTTCTAACATGGGCTTTCTCTCTGGCCCCAGCATGTACAGTACAATGAGACTATAGCAATTACTGCTAGGTTCATGTCCACTCCCATTACAAAAAGACGCACCATTGGTTATGAAAGGTATTCCAATTCAAGTTGATGTAAGGCACCTACAGTACAACTCCAACACTGTGTGATATTGTCAGATGTAAGCGTAGCTGTATGTGAGCCCAGGTTTGAGCTCCTCGGATTCTGTGATCATCTCTGTTCTTCATGCATCCACACACACCTTTGGCGGCAGCCCCGTCAAACACACTCATGAATTAATAGTACACTCACTCTCAGAGAGAGAGAGAGAGAGAGAGAGAGAGAGAGAGAGAGAGAGAGAGAGAGAGAGAGAGAGAGAGAGAGAGAGAGAGAGAGAGAGAGAGAGAGAGAGAGAGAGAGAGTCTCTTCTGAATGTGTGTCCATTGTACATTGTTCACAGAATGTGCATCCCATAGAGATGAAACAAGTTCTATCTATGGTGTATCCATTGTACTATAATTCACAGAATCACGGGCTGATGGTGACAAGACAGCACCACAGGGAATCGAGCTCCAGCCCAGAAAACGTTTCTGTAATTAGACTGATTATACACTAGCTGTCTGACAACACAGAAAATCAGGAGAGTGATGAACCTGAACAGTCACTACAACATCACTTTGATGCTGCACTCACTAACTGGAAGTCGCTCTGGAAAAGAGTGTCTGCTAAATGACTAAAATGTCAAATGTAATGCTGTGCTAATTAGTGATTGAAGCATTTCTATTGGTTCAACAGTAATATTGATGATATTAGAATTTTTTTTGGTAATTACAAAATGCACATTGTGCACTGTAGTTTGATACAAGGTATATTATTTTGATATTCAACATGGTATGGCTATGTCACCAGCAGGGAGCAGCATTGCACAGCAGATCTTCCAGTTCAAGACCTCTTACAATGAGAGCTGTGTAAAAACAATTTCAGCACAGTATGCAGTGATTTATTAGTGTTTGCCATTGAGTCAGCTTATGTCTTCCTCTTTTAATGGAGCTCTGTCAGCTTCACCAGCATCTTTCAAAGACAAACACCCCTTCTACATCTTCATCGCTTGCTGTTTGGGGTTTTAGGCTGGGTTTTTGTATAGCACTTTGTGACATCTGCTGATGTAAAAAGGGCTTTATAAATAAATGTGATTGATTGACTGATACTCAAAGACAAACTCTTCATAACGTGGCTTGGCTTGTAGACATTCCCCTCCCCACCAAGATCCCCCCAATATGCAGCTCCATTTCTTTGGGTCTGGGACACATTCACTCATCACCCTGTGAGGTCCAGGGCCTCCCCCTATCAGCCTGGGCCAGGTTTCGTTTGATATGTGATATGTGAATGGTTCATGACTGGTTCTCAGTGACAACAGATGACCTGTAAGAGTGTCCATAGCCCCTGAGGGCCTCTCCTCCTCCTGGCTCTGGGGGTCCTGCCTGCCCACCCAGGGTGATAACAGACTCAGGGTATGGTTAGGGTCGTGCGTCTCTCTCTTGTTCTCGTTTTCTCTGTCTTTCTCTCTCTGTCTTTCTCTGTCTCTTTCTCTGTTGTCTCTCTCTCTCTCTCTCTCTCTCTCTCTCTCTCTCTCTCTCTCTCTCTCTCTCTCTCTCTCTGTTGTCTCTCTTTCTTTCTGTTGTCTCTCTTTCTTTCTGTTGTCTCTCTTTCTCTCTCTCTAACCCCATCGAGACTGTATCATACTGGTCATTGACAGCACACCTGGATAGGGACAGCTCAGGCATCCCTCACTCATGGTGGTGACAGACCGAGAGGTGAGGTAGAGTGTTTGTGGTCATCTCTTACGGTACACCTCCATGACTCAGAAACATTTGCAGGAATCCTCATTGTTGGCATCCTCACACGTTGCCATATTGAAAACATAAGATCTTGTCATTCATGCGCTCTCTTTGATCACAAATAGAGAAAGCAGGAACAATATGCAGAGATCTCTTTCAAATTGTCCCTTGTGTCAGGAGAGGAAAAATGAAATAACTAATAGGGTGGAGTAATTTCAACAAAATAAATTAAATGATTTATATCTGATTTTATTTCTACAACGATCCTTAGTTCATGTTGTCTGCAATTCCACTGACTATACTGTTCCACTGACAGTCATTGGACCTACTTCTGTGGCATACTGGGGCATTCATACTGGAACTATCAAAATAAATTGGGTATCCGATGCTCTTACGTTTGTCTGCCTTTGGGTGACCCTGAAGCAATAACAAGACTATAATGTTTTTGAGGGTTTATCATACATTTTCCTAAATGGATAGCAACTGAAAACAATTGTCTTCCTGTTTACATGTACATGACTATCAGAATAAAAGTCAGGGACAAACTGTTCAAGTGGTTTCACAGTGCAGTCAAAAGGGTCTATTTCACTTGAAGTTCAAGCCAGCGAAAAGCTTTTGACTTGATGCATTCATTTGTCTGCAGCCCTCTGGTCATGCCGCAAACACAACAGATGGTTAGTGTGTTTGATTTTGTTCACAGTTATGCCGTATTTGAACTGGAATCAGACACTCTCTATAAAGTCTAATTGGAATTATGAGTACTCACATCCCTATAAAGACCAAAAGCATTTGAATGAAGTATCACAAAAACAAGAAGACCAAAAGTATGATTGGGTGCGGGCAGATATAAAATGCCAGATATGTGGGCAGGAAACAACTATCGAGGTTTCATTTGAGGCCATTCATTTTGGAGAGTTGTTTTTTGTGCTGTTCAGTCAAATATCTGAGGGCTGTTCTGTGGTTTTCACAGTGGGGTGGCTAAACCTCATCGCTCACAAGCAGGGTTTAGGTCGAAGGCGTGAAAGACACACAAGGCCTTAAGCTGTTTGTCAGAGCTGTGTGATTGACTTTCAACAGAATTAGCACTGAAGCACAGACCAGGCTTGTGCATGAGGATCCCAGCAGTACTGCACACACACACAATGCATGTACAACTGTTAAATATTGAACATTGTAACAGTTTGGTGGTTTAACATTAAGTACCTCAACAACAAGGTAAACAAAATACTCCCTTGATTGGCAGCGGTTAAAGCGTTGGACCAGTAACCAAAAGGTTTCTAGTTTGAGTCCCCGAGCTGACAAGGTGAAATAAATCTGCCGATCTGCCCTTGAGCAAGGCACTTAGCCCCAGGGTCGGGGTCAATAATGGCTGATCCCTGGCCATGACCCCACTCTCTGAGGGTGTCTCAGGGGGAGTTGGGATATGCAAAAAAAACACATTTCCAGTTCAAACCTCACACTCATACAGGTTACCCACTTGCACATGCAGTGAAACAGGACAAATATTAGCACCCCCTATTTGACCTTTGGTACACACAGCCTGAACTAACCACTGAACGTGAGGACTGATTACCCAGTCTTACTTCCATTTGAAAACAAGTAATTTGATTTCCATCTCCAATACCGCAACAGCCTGCACACTGTAATAAAAAAAACATCCACAAATCGAGTTGTTTCAACTAATTAATATTACGTAACTGGTTCCACAGCCTTTTTTTTGTTTACTCTACATTTCGGTCCAAGTGTTACCTGAACTAAAAAAAAGTTGGCCCAAACTTACAGTGCATTCAGAAAGTATTCACAACCCTTGTGTAAGGTTCTGTATTTATTTTCTTAGTTCACCTTGTGTTCTTGTATGTAGCCCTGTTTCTTTGTGCTCTTGAACGTAGCTCTGTCTTTCATTTTTGTTCATTGATTTCACCTGTGTTAGTTACTCACCTGGTCTCATCAGCTCCTTATTTAGTTCAGTTCATTCTGTTTGTGCCTTGTGAGGTATTGTTCGTTTTGACTCTACTAAGCCTTTTCCTAGCTCGTTTGTGAGAACCAGTTATAGCCAGTTCTAGTTTTGTTTCACCTGCCTGTTTGCCTACCTGTGTATGACCATTGCCTGCCTGTGACCACGATTCCTGCCTTCTGCGAAGGCAAAATAAACACCTGCCGTGGTCTGCACGTGAATCTACACCTTTTTTCCTTGAGTATTTATTACACCTTGACTTTTTCCACATTTTGTTGTGTTACAAAGTGGGATTAAAATGGATTTAATTGTCTTTTTTTGTCAACAATCTACATAAAATACACTGTAATGTCAAAGTGGAAGAAAAATTATATATTTTGTATTTATTATTGGAAAATGAAATTATAATATTTTGATTAGATAAAGATTCAACCCCCTGAGTCAATACATGTTAGAATCAACTTTGGCAGTGAGTCTAACGCTGTGAGTCTTTCTGGGTAAGTCTCTAAGAGCTTTGCAAACCTGGATAGTCCAATATTTGCCCATTATTATTTTTCAAATTCTTCAAGCTCTGTCAAGTTGGTTGGTGATAATTGCTAGACAGCCATTTTCAAGTCTTGCTATAGATTTTCATGGTGATATAAGTCAAAACTGTAACTAGGCCACTCAAAAACATTCAACGTCATCTCCAGGTTATAGATGGCCTTGCGTTTTAGGTTATTGTCCTGCTGAAAGGTGGATTTGTCTCCCAGTGTCTGTTGGAAAGCAGACTGAACCAGGTTTTCCTCTAGGATTTTTGCCTGTTTTTAGCTCTATATCATTTATTTTGTATCCTAAAAAAACTCCCTATTCCTTTCCGATGACAAGCATTCCCATAACATGATGCAGCCACCACCATGCTTGAAAATATGAAGACTGTTAGTCAGTGATGTGTTGTGTTGGATTTTCCCAAAACATAATGCTTTGTATTGAGGACAAAAAGTTAATTTATTTGCCATATTCTTTGCAGCATTAATTTAGTGCCTTATTGCAATCTGCATGCATGTTTTGGAGTATTTTTATTCTGTGCAGGCTTCCTTCTTTTCACTCTGTCATTTAGGTTAGTATTGAGGAGTAACTAAAATGTTGTTGATTCATCCTCAGTTGTCTCCTATCACAGCCATTTAACTCTGAAACTGGTTTAAAATCACCATTGGCCTCATGGTGAAATCCCTGAATGGTTTCCTTCCTCTCCAGCAACTGAGTTAGATCAGTGACACAAAATCTAAATGTAATACATTTTAAATCAGGCTGTAACACAACAAAATGTGGAAATAGCCAAGGGGTGTGAATACTTTCTGAAAGCACTGTGGCACCAACTTGAGAAAACTTCGGCAAAATATTTTTACAATTTAAAATTATATTTGCTAAATTTGTCCATTCAACTAGAAATTATTATTTGAGCATCTTAACTACAGAAAGTTGTGCAACTGGTTCCACACACAGCACTTTTAACATTACTATATTGTGCATGTTCATTTATACAGTAATTATTATTTAACATGTTCTCTCAACTGGGATTTGAACTCATAACCTCTTGGTTCATGGCATTCCAATCTTCCTGCTACTCCACCATGTGTATGTAAATTCCAGTTAATCTGACTCTTCTCTCATCATTGTTGTCATATAGTTTTCTGGTGGGGCATATTAGTCTGTTTTAATGTTACTCCTTAATCACTATGATGAATAGAATATTTTTCTTGAGTGTACTTTTAACAGAGCTGATATTTACTTTGAAGTGCAAAGTGTAGCAGTACAGGTGAAATCTGTTATTGACACAGACATGGTGGCATAGCAGGAAGCTTGGAATGCTGAGAACCAAGAGGTTGCGAGTTCAAATCCCAGGTGAGGACATGTTGAATATAAATTACTGTAAATGAACATACACCATGTAATCATTTGTGTCAAATATGTAAGTTGAAAACATTGTATGTTAATAGCACTGTGTAACTAGTGTCACAGCCTTTTTTTAGGTAAGATGCCCAAATAATAGTTACTAGTTTAATGAAGTAATTTAGCAGACGCTCTTATCCAGAGCGACTTACAGTAGTGAGTACATACATTTTCATACTGGTCCCCCGTGGTAATCAAACCCACAACCCTCACGTTGCAAGTGCCATGTGCTACCAACTGAGCTACACAGGACTAGAAGACAATTTGAGCAAACACATCATTTTAAATTGACTTAATTTTTGCCTATAGTTTTCTCATGTTGTAGCTAAGTGTGGGCCATTTAAAAATGTTACGTTCAGGTAACACTTTGACTGAAAAGTTGAGTAAACAAAAAAAAAGGCTGTGGAACCAGTTACTTAATCATATTTTGTTGAAACAACTAGAGTCCAACTACCTCAATCTCACACAAATGGAGGACTTTACTAAGACAGCAGGCAGACACATTTATGTTCTTCCTCTCAAACTGGAACAATCTATTTGACACAGCTAGTCACACTGTGGAATCCTGAAACAGTGTTCCCCTGTTATAGTATATTCTCAAAATGCACCACCTTTGTCTCAAAGACCCTGTGGGCTGGCCACTTTCCTAGATTAACCAATAGAAATGTTTACTAGACCACTGCATAATGAACTAAAACTAACAGCAGCGCTCTACTGTAAGTAGGTTAATAATTAATTATAACTGTGACTAACTATGACTTTGTCCTTTACTGAGCTGGCCAGGCTTCAGATCCCTGACAGCACATCATGTAGAAATCGATGAACACACACGCCTGCAGTGCTGACTTATAGCCAGCGGTGCTTGTCTATCAATAACTCATAATTAACTGTCATTAGGATCATCTAACAACAGTGATATCATTACTGTAAAATAAAGCTTTTGAGCAATGACAAAGTGAACAATTACAATTAATTATAATAAACAAAAAATTAACAAAAATAGAAGTCTGTCAATTCTAGCTAACATGTAACTTCCCAGTATTTCTCAGCATGTATGTACTGTAGTGGCTGTAGGTTACATAGTAGTGGTTGTAATGTAAAACATAAATCTAGAGGAAAGTAGCCTAGTGTTGAATGGGGTAACTGGCAGTGGATCACAAGCCTTGTACAAATCTGATGTGTATAACCACATCATTAGTATTACAGGAAGGAGACGGGAGAGAAACAAGGCACCCAGCTCTAATCATTCATCTCTACTGAGGACAGCTCTGACTCTATTCCTCTACGCTTGAAAGGAACTCCATTTGTTTTCTTATCGATGTGAACGCTGAACGTGAACAAAGACCATAGAGGCCAGGGCAGAGACTCAAGTTTGTCTTTATATTGTCAATATCGTAAAAGGTCCTGATTTGTTTGTATGAACTAATGAATGATTCTCTGAAGATGCCATCAGATGGGAGGCAGAGTTCAGTGATTATTACACATGTAAAGTGTCTCTACCATTTGTTCAATACCTACCATATTATAAGCACCTAAACATTGATAGGCATAATGGAAATGCAGAGGAGAGGCCAGATTTCATGCAATACTATGTGATATTAAAGTGTATCAATATCTGTGGGTCAGGCTGCAAGCTCTTCGGAGACCTACTGTTCTGAGGCTCCATCCCAAATGGCATCCTCTTCCCTAAATAGTGCACTAAATAGGGAATAGGGTGTCATTTGGGAGGCAGCCTGAGGTGTCATTTGGGAGGCAGCCTGAGTCTATCAGCGTTAGAAGCAGCTCTTCCAATGGGAATATCCTCTGCTAGGCCTCTTCCTTACTGTTGGAAGTGTAGATATAGAAGTATAGATCCCTGAAGAACACATGCAGGACATCTGCCATGAAGCACAAATCAGAATTATGAAACCGCCAAATTCTCTTTTCAAAGAGGCTGCGGATGTTCTAAGGGGAATTGTCGCACGCAATCGTGTATGTGTGTGAGGGGGTGAGGGTTAGAGTGTGTGTGCATGTGTACGTGTGTGCGTGCGTGAGTAAGTGGGTGAGAGCCGATATGCGTGCAAGTGTGTCTGAACTTTGATATCATGTCTACACTCAAGCTGATGTTTTCTCAGTCCATCTGCTGTAACACTTTTAATAGTTCACTGATGAGGAAGGTGGAAAATACAGTATAGAATGTCATGCTCTTTGATTCATATCCTCCTTGGTTAGGGTACAGTATCCGTGTCCGTGTTGATGGAAACCCTAAGTCAGGTCACACTTTCATTTTCGAGTATTAATTTTCCACATCAAATATCCTGTCATCTCCTCAGAAATGCAGTCACAGGCTCACAGCCACAGAATTATTCTAATTTATATGCTCTACTTTCTAATTCTACAGTCACAGTGAGTATGCTTTACACATACTGTGCTGACACTTACTCAAAGACATGTTAATCTCCATAAACGTGACAATTGGAGCTCAGATACCCCTTATGTGCAACAGACCGGATCAATCAATACTATATTTAATGAGTTGGTCAGTTAGAACATTGATGTGCAGCGTTGTTGGCCTGCTGCTAAGTGAATAGGAATGTGGATCAATGCGGCCAAGGTTGTATGGTTGGACCCCAGCACAGTAGACTTCTGTAGTGGTGACCTAGCTCTCACTATCACCGTCACAAGGACATTCATGACTGGCTTAGTACACATAGCAGACCAAAGAGAATGAGGAAATGTGGTTTAAGCTAGTCTCGCGATGCCATCCTTCCTAATCTCATTTGTGATGAAGCCTGGGACTCAAGGCTAGATTTAATCGTGCAGAGTATCTACATACTTCTACATACATATTTTATTATTTAACCATCCCTATGGTGTGGTATTGTATCTACTGTTCCAATTTACTTTTCTCTATTTTGGCATGCATATACTTTTCTTACACACGTGTTAAACCCTGCTTTTGGCATAACAGCTTTGGAAGAACGTCCATTTGTAATGTATTACCTTGAATCCTCATCGCTTCTAACTGCTGCTGCCAGCGCCTCTGGTTTAGATTAAGTGTCAATGCGTGCTTTATCAGCCTATCAGAGCTGCCATCACCCCCCCTCTCTCCCTCTTTCTCACCCTCTCTGTCTCTTTCTCTCTCTCACTTTCCATCTTTCTCTCTCACTTTCCATCTCTCTCTCTCTCTCTCTCTCAATCTCTCTTTATCATCTATCTCTCTCTCTCTCTCTCTCTCCCTCTCTATCCCTCTCTCCATCTCTCTCTCTTTCTCTGTCTTTCTTTCTGAAGTAATTAATCACTCTCGTTCTCTCTCTTTTGGCTGATCGCAGTGCTCATTGTTCGAAAAGAAGAAAATCCTGTCAGGATTGAAGATAGAGCGCAGGTGAGTTGAATGAGTTGATCACCTTCAACACAGCGTTTCAAAACAAGGGGAGACAGAAAATGCCTCGAGGTGAAGTCTGCTGTTTCATTGTCTTGTAGGTCCAGTGAAGAATGAAGGTGAAGTATTTTACTCCCAGCCCACTTAATCAACCCAGCCAGGGTTTACAGACAGCACAGCATCTCCAACACCCACCACTGTTATACAGGGTGTTGCCATTGCCCTGTAGTTCCTAACCACATACATATTCCTGTCACGCCCTGACTCTGGGGACTCTTATTTGTTGAGTCAGGGTGTGACTTTCTATGTTGTGATGTTCTATGTTGTATTTTCTAGGTTTAGATCTAGTACGTCTAGATCTATGTTGGCCGGTGTGGTTCCCAATCAGAGGCAGCTGTCGCTCGTTGTCTCTGATTGGGGACCATACTTAGGCAGCCTATTGGCACTAGTGGGTTGTGGGATCTTGTTCCGTGTTAGGTATGTTGTTTGTGTACCTTGGACTTCACATTTCGTTTCTTGTTTTGTCGTTGTGTTTATAAGTCAAATAAACATGTATGCATATCACGCTGCACCTTGGTCTGACCCGTTCATGAACGAACGTGACAGAAGATCCCACCAAACGAGGACCAAGCAGCGTGCCCAGGAAGAGCGAATAGCCATGTCACAGGTGGGCAAATGGTGGTCATGGGAGGAGATATTTGCGGGGAAAGGGCCATGGGCGAAGGTAGATGCCCAGGCAGGAGAGGAGCAATGGCAACACAGAGGACGCCGGTCGAGGAGGAAGCCCGAGAGACAGCCCCAAGAACTCCCCGTACTCACGCGAGGAGGCGTGTGACTGGGCAGGCTCCGTGTTATGCAGAGCTACGTACTGTGTCGCCAGTGTGCCGGCACAGTCCTGTACGTCCTGTGCTAGCACCACGCACGTGCCGTGCGAAGATGGGCATCCAGCCAGGACGGGGTGTGCCGGCTCAACGCTCCTGGTCTCCAGTACGCCTCCTCGGTCCCGCATATCCTGCGCCGGTTCTACGAGCTGTATCGCCAGTACGCGTGCACAGCCCAGTGCGTCCTGTGCCAGCGCCCCGCACGTGTAGTGCGAAAGTGGGTAGCCAGCCAGGACGGGTTGTGCCAGCTCTCCGCTCCAGACCTCCAGTCCACCTTCGCAGTCCGGCCCGTTCCTGCTCCTCGCACCAAGGCAGTGGTGCGCGTCGCCAGCCCGGCCCGGCCTGTTCCTGCCCCTCGCACCAAGCCAGTGGTGCGCGTCGCCAGCCCGGCCCGGCCTGTTTCTGCTCCTCGCAACAAGCCAGTGGTGCATGTTCCTAGTCCGGTTCGGCCCGTGCCTGCTCCTCGCACCAGACCAGTGGTGAGTGTGTCCAGTCCGGCACGACCCGTGCCCGTTCCACCAGTGCCTGATCCAGCTCCGGTAAACTGCTCCAGTCCGGAGCCAGAGCAGTCCGCTCCACCGGTGCCTGATCCAGCTCCGGTCAGCTGCTCCACTCCGGAGCCAGAGCAGTCCACTCCACCGGGGTCCAGTCCAGCTCGGTCAGCGGCTCCACTCCGGAGCCAGAGCAGTCCGCTCCACCGGTGCCTGGTCCGGCACCAGTCAGCAGCTCCAGTCCGGAGCCTGAGCAGTCCGCTCCACCGGTGCCCGGTCCAGCTCCGGTCAGCGGCTCCAGTCCAGACCCAGACGTCAGCCCCTCTCCAGGTTCGGGGTCTCCCACACCAGGGTCCAGACAGGGCTTGGAGTATAATGGGAGGAAGGAGAGGGGAAGCAGCGCGCCGAGGTCCAGACCAGACCAGGGGCGCAACAGGGAGGCGGAGAATAGGTGGTGGTCACGTCCGGAGCCGGATCCGCCTCCGAGGCGGAATGCCCACCCGGCCCCTACCCTGTTAAGTAAAGGTTGTGCGGTCGGAGTCCGCACCTTTGGGGGGGGGGGGTACTGTCACGCCCTGACTCTGGGGACTCTTATTTGTTGAGTCAGGGTGTGACTTTCTATGTTGTGATGTTCTATGTTGTATTTTCTAGGTTTAGATCTAGTACGTCTAGATCTATGTTGGCAGTGTGGTTCCCAATCAGAGGCAGCTGTCGCTCGTTGTCTCTGATTGGGGACCATACTTAGGCAGCCTATTGGCACTAGTGGGTTGTGGGATCTTGTTCCGTGTTAGGTATGTTGTTTGTGTACCTTGGACTTCACATTTCATTTCTTGTTTTGTCGTTGTGTTTATAAGTCAAATAAACATGTATGCATATCAAGCTGCGCCTTGGTCTGACCCGTTCATGAACGAACGTGACAATTCCATAATAAAACGGTACATAAACTTCTTCAAGCTACTATTCATTCTACAGGTAAAAAATGCAGTTACCATGGTGAGCTTGTAAAAATGTGATCATAGAAAATCGTTTAAACCGTATACGTTATGTATGAGTGGTGCACACCAGTACTATAACAAAGTGCTGCTCCTGCATGTACAATAAATCATTGTTGCCCTATTGCTGAGTTTAAAAACAATGAGCTATAAACCATCCCATAAATTACACACAATGCATTTCTCATCCATAAGCACCTCCCTGAGATAACCCAGAGTATCATCTCTGCTTTTATTAGAGGGAGATGCTCAGTCAGTCTGGACCCTGGACTGTCCCCCTTACTGACAGGCTGTGTCTCTGGATTAGAATTTCCAGCATCTCAATATTGTGCATGCATCACAACAGATCATGCGTGTCCCCTAAGAGAGAGGGAGAGAGCAAGAAAGAGGAAAGAGCGAGAGAGAAGGGGGGTTGGAGAGAGAGGGGGGAGAGAAACAGAAAGAGAAAGGGAGAGACGGAGAGAGAGAAAGGGAGAGACGGAGAGAAAGGTCCCCCTTTACAATCCAGAGCACATCATATTAGATTACATTGGAAATTACACTTCCATTTCAAGGACTTTTTACACATTAGAATAAACAGGAGCGTTCCTAATTCAATCTGCTAGTAATGCTTGTCCTTGTACATTGTGCCCGCTCACTACTCAACAAGCAAGGCACTCACTCACTCACAATCCACTCGGATAGCATTCTTGCTGTCTACATGTGTTTTGCCATCAATATTGCACACTATATGATGTGTAGTTACAAGAAAGGTTCTAGTGTATAGTGTATTGGATAAGAAAAAAACCAATAGAAATACTACAGTAAGTATACTGTATGCATGTTGTCAACTGTATCGTGCCACAATAAATTCCTTTGTAAAGCCTTATGTTAGGCTATGTTATGTTATGTTACCCCATAATGTAATGTTATCACAACCAGCCAACAGATCCAATGGTAGAGGACCATGCTGATGTCCTGAACAAGGGAGGAGAGAGGCAGCCTCCATCCTCCTCTCACACTACAGGCCTAGCGAGTCCCTAACAGATGTTGCATTCTCTCAAAAGAGCCATTTTTAATAATGAAAGGAATGAATGCCTCTCTCTGTGACAAACATAACGGGAACATAAAGCATTCCTCTCCGGGCACCATGCTGCTCTCAGCCAATCCTAACCCCACAGCTCAGTGAGGTGTCAGATCATTCTGACTCATTTCAACATACATTTCACATGGGCCATTTAAAAAACATGCAATAGCTGCTTTGAAGTTGACTCTGAGGAGTTGGTTTGAAAAAAATCCTCTAAACCACACAAGATTTTGTGTTTGGGAAAACAGCCTCCGTTAACACGTTAATATACAGGTAACTGCCCAAATAAAGGAAACACCAACATAAAGTGTCTTAATAGAGCGTTGGGCCACCACAAGCCAGAACAGCTTCACTGCACCTTGGCATATATTCTACAAGTGTCTGGAACTCTATGAGGGATGCGACACCATTCTTCCACGCAAAATTCCATAATTTGGTGTTTTGTTGATGGGTTGGAAAACGCTGTCTAAGGTGCCACTCCAGAATCACCCATAAGTGTTCAATTGGGTTGAGATCTGGTGACTGAGACAGCCATGGTATATGGTTTACATCGTTTTCATGTTCATCAAACCATTTAGTTACCACTCGTGCCCTGTGGATGGGGGCATTGCCATCCTATGGGGGCATAGCCATGGTACCCACAATAATTGCCAAAATAATGGCCTGCCCATCATTTTTATACATGACCCTAAGCATGATGGCATGTTAATTGCTTAGTTAACTCAGGAACTACACCTGTGTGGAAGCACCTGCTTTCTATATGATTTGTATCCCTCATTTACTCACGTGTTTCCATTATTTTGGCAGTTACCAGTATAACATGAATATATACAGTAACATAAGCTTGAAATATCGACATTGGATATTTCCTCAGTCACGAAAATGACTTTGTAGAATGATAAAGAATGATTCTGAAGTTAGTTGCTAGGTGCTAGAAGAGTTAAAGAAATATGTGAAAAATATTTTAATATTTTAACCATGCTGTCTAAACTTTCATATACATCCCATATGTTTTCCTTCCTTCCTTCCTTCCTTCCTTCCTTCCTTCCTTCCTTCCTTCCTTCCTTCCTTCCTTCCTTCCTTCCTTCCTTCCTTCCTCCTCTCTTTCTCCATCTCTCCATCTATGTTTCTGCCTCATCTCTCTTGCTCTCCCTCTGCCATTACATGCCATAGACAGCTAATTATATCAGCAGTTCATGCTGCAAGAGCTCTGATAGGTTGGAGGACATCTTCCAGAAGTTGTCATGATTACTGTGCAAGTCTATGGAAGGGGGTGAGAACCACAAGCCTCCTAGGTTTTGTATTGAAGTTAATGTACCCAGAGGAGGATGGAAACTAGCTGTCCTCCAGCTACACCATGGCGCTACCCTATAGAGTGCTGTTGGGGGTACTGTAGACCTTCATTGCAAAACAGTGTGTTTTAATCAATTATTTGGTGACATTAATATATTTAGTATAGTGTTATCTAAAAATGAGAACTTTTTTTAATGTTTCACTATGTTTGTATTTCTGAAATTCACTGAGGAGGATGGTCCTCCCCTTCCTCCTCTGAGGAGCCTCCACTGACAGCAATGATATTCACTAAGTTGATGGTTTATATTTAGGATAATATTTACAGCGTAGTCATTATATATATATATATATATATATTTTTTTTATCATCTCATTTGATTATTTTATATATTTTACATGTGCTGAGGCCACACAGAGGGTCGGAGATAATTACAGACACCTGTGATAATCTGAAGTACCCAAAAGGGCTACTAGATGTCTTGTGATAAATTACATAAAATCCTTGAAAGTTACCAAAATTCTGGTACTTTGCTGGTAAACATTGAAAGTTTTCCAGTAATAAACCCTCTCTTTGCAAGCCTACTAACCCCACAGCTCAATGTGGTGTCAGATCATTCTGACTCACTGAAACATACATTTCACATGGGTCGTTTAAAAAAAACATACAAGACCCGCTTTTAAGTCGACTCTTAGGAGTTGGTTTGCATAAATTCTTCTAAACCACACAAGATTTTATGTGTTTTGGAAAACAGCCTCCCTTAACACATTACTCAACAGAGCCGTTGGGCTTTAAGCTTGACATATAATGATGGACTATTTCCTCAGTTAGGAGGAGATCCTTGTAGAATGATAATGAAAGATTTGTTCATATTCTGATTATGAAAATTCCAAATGAGGTTACACATTCATTTCATGGTAGTAAAAACATTGGACAAAGGTGGAGGTATCATTTATTTTGTATTTATTACAATGGTTTAGCAGGGACAATGCACAACAAAAACATAAGTCTCAGAGCACTGAGAAATTATGTGTTTCAACCAGATTTAGCTAATAGCTACTTTCCATCTGTAGTTCCTTCATCATCAGGTGAGGGAAGGTCATAACGCTGAAAATATGTATTTTGAAGTTAGTTAGTAGCTAGGATATTGAAGTGTGTTGCTAGGTGCTAAAAGAGTCAAAGAAATATGTGAAATATATTTTTATATTTTAACCATGCCTTCTAAACTCTTTTGATATATATCCCATATGTTCTCTTTTTCCTCCATCCTCCTCGCTCTCTCCCTCTGTCTACCTCCTTTCTCTCTCTCTCTCTCTCCCTCCCTAGGGAAGGTCATAAACATGAGGGACCATACTCTTGAACCAAGATGGAGCTGGATAGAGGTGGTTATGTTCGCAGCAAGGCCTTTCAGGACTCCCAGTACAGTGTATACTAGAGCATTCAGCCGTTTACTGTTCATACAAGTGTTTTACACCGTTACCTGTCATAAGCTAGGTTTCCATCCAATTTGGCAAAAGATTTTCATGTGAATATTCTCAAATCTGCATTTTAAAAAATATGCGCATTTTCCCACAAGTTATTTCCATCAAACTGACTTGTTGCAGATAATAATTAGTGCGTGATGACGTAGTGCACACACACTTAAGTTTTCATGTACAGAATAGAAATCTAATGTTCAATGTGTTTCCATCGCATTTCAACTCTACCGATAGTTCTGTCACAAAATCTGTTGCATTAAATAGTAAATGTGCCTATCCTCTGGTCTTGGCATGTGAGTTCTAGCCAACAGCTCGCAGATACAGTAATTATGGATAAGAGCGAGAATGTTTTTATTTGTCAAAACAGCTGTCAAGCATCGATCATCATGTCACCAGAATATGACCCTCACCATTTATTGGAAAGGAGCATCAAGCTCATACCATGCACTTTCACCACCCTGTGAAGTTCATCATAACTTATTTCATCTGTAGCCTCATTTAAACTGCCAGGTTTCCTGTGTTGTAGTGGGAGGACCACACACCATGTCATTGTGTGACTCCAAGTTTACTTCCAAATGATGGTTATTATATCAATATTTGTGCATAAAGGCATTTCGTTTCAAAGGCATTTTTCATATAATAAATGAGACTAAAAAAAGATCCCTCCATAAAAAGAAAAAGTTAAAGGAACCCAAAGACATAAAATATATATATATATAGAGAGATAGAGAGACCATAGCAGAGTCATATTCAGATGCATGTGCACACATACTGTAGTTAGACAGGCAGAAACACAGAGACCCAGTTGGTTGGGTTGAATGGGAATAAGTGTGACGCCATGCACCATGGGTATAGAACACTGACAGACTGCGTTGCCTGGTGGTGTGTTTGTATTTCCACACGTCCCCAGGAGACCTGTGTTTTACTAGCTAACCTTTTGTTTGCACACCAAACAAAATATAATGTAAATAGAAACACAATGGTCGTCCATTTTCTCTGGCTTATAACTATGGACTTTTGAACCATACATGATAAAATATGCACAGACAGGACGCTTTTTGACATGGAATTTACTTTTACTTAAAACATCTCTATACAGGGTATGTCAGTTTACAAAAGGGTGATCTGGAAAGAACATACACAGTCAAATGTAACACAAAGACAACGGTGTACAGTAATACATACAAATAAACCACTGTAGACAAATAAATTATAGACAAACTATATGTACAGCATTTACAGTACATGAGAGTTGGGACACAATATTACATCTTCAGCCTATTAAAACGTAAAATAATATCACTTTTATATTGAAAAAAGTAATGATTTAACAGTGACAAGTCATTGTCTATTTGTCGGAGAGAAGGAGATTGTAATACAAATAATTTCATGCCGGAAACACTAGGATTTTACATGCAAAGCCAAGGTCTCTAAGGAATCTTTATCTACTGTATATAGACTCATATCCAAATGCAAAATTCAGAAGCATTTCCTCATTGAAGGGTTGGGTGAACTGTTTATCGGTGGGCTACTTGTTAGCAATTTCTTTGTTTGGTAGGGTGCACATACAACAGTAGAGACATGACTGAGTAATGTCTGAAGGAGGACCCTTCTCCCTTCTGTTGGTGGCTGTTCTCCAGTGTCCTGAGTCTGGGAGGTTAGTTCTGGTCAGCTGATCTCTCAGTGCCTCTCTATGGTGGGCTGGTGCTGGTGATGATTCCTGAGTCTGGGTCCTGAATGGTCACATTGAGATAGGCCAAGCAGGTCAATGATAAGGTCAGAGTTAGGGTTGCAAACCTACTGGTAATTTACCAGATTATTCAGTAATAATGGTAATTAACAGGTAATCTATTGCAATCCATGGTAACTTGGGTCATTTATACTTAAATACAATGTATTTATTTATTCATATATAAAGTATACATTTGTTATGTCTGTGTCCATATTGTCCATGAGTTTCTAGTGGATAGACCATATGGTTCAAGAGGAAATAGCCTAATTAATGCAAAAATGGCCTTATTTTCAATTAACTCTGTTACTCTTCCAACTATTGTCTTTTTTCACTGCAACCAGTCTGTACCCAAAACATTTACAACAAAGACATATTGATATAGTCAAATAAATAAGTGTGTAAAAAATATATAAAGGATCTTTTCATGCTGAAATCCTCATATTAAAACACATATTTAATTCACTAAATTGGTTTATATTTAGGATAATGTTTTACAGCTTTGTCATTCTATTATTTTATTTTTTTATCATCATATTGGATTTTTTGTAATCTATTTTACTTGATAAGGCCACAGAGGGCCAGAGATAATTACAGACGCCTATGATAATCGGCAGTACCCAAAAAAGCCACTAGATGTCATCTGGTAAAATTCCATACATTCCTTTAAAGTTACCATTGTAAATCTCTTTTAGCATCTGGGAAAGAGAAAGATAATCCAATCAATGATCTTACTGTGCTGCAGGACTGGCGAGGTGTTGGGAGTGTAAAAGGTCTTGGTGGTGGCAGGACCCTCCCCTCCTGCTCCAATCACCTGGATCTCCAGCCTGTAGAGGGTGGCTAGCTGCAGACCTGACACTACCAGGACGTTACGCTCCTGAGAGAACAGGGAAGACAGCAATGCAGGGGCTCGTTAATTGTTAAAAGGGGGAACTGGTTGGCTTTTTCCTATATGGATGTTTTGGTCACCTTCCTCTACTACACTACCACCCTATTCCGTGAAGCTACTTATTTAAATCACAACAAATCATGGGAATTTGTGAAAATGAAAATTGATTACTTAGACATTTGTTGGTTATTACAGGGTTTTGATTTACTGAGACAAATGGTTAGATTTGTTGCATAAAGGTGGGCTAATTCGTTGAGTTGATATGGGTTTCCAGTATATGGTGGCACCCCACTGAGCACACACTGGTTGAATCAACGTTGTTTCCACGTCATTTCAACGATATTATGTTGAACCAACGTGGAATAGACGTTGAATTGACGTCTGTGCCCACTGGGACAGCACTATTCGGGTTTATACTGGTGGACTTACTGGTGGTAGTATCTGGGACTGTGAGATTAGGCTGTTGGGAAGGTTGTTATGGCGACTGGCTGAGGTCACTTCCGCCCATGTGACCTGGAACCCGTGGAGCTGTTGGGGTGGGAGTGGCGTAGACACCTCCCATGTAAACACAGCTGTGATGTTACCCTTGTCGGCCATGAAGGAGGCGGTCAGGTTTTCTGCCTTGGACAGCACCTTGGGAGGAGGAGTAGGAGAGGGTCCTATGGGACAAACATAGTGTTTGAGGGGATCAGTTTGAGCAAAGCGAAGCGCAGAATCTCTAATCTTGATCACATAATTACTAGTTATTTAGGATGCAAGGTGATATGTAGATCAGTGATTCTACACAGTCCAACTTCAATGTAGTTGATCTTAAACATAGAGCGTTACACCAATGGAAATGTGAATTGAAGGTTCACTAGGTCAATGACAAAGTGACAAAGTCATCTTTGGGTGGTCAGTGGTGTCTCACCTTCCTGCCCTGGACAGGCGATGTGTTTGGGGCTCTTGGCCCTGATGGTGGCACAGGAGGGGGTGAAGAAGAAGGTGGTTTCTGCCTGGGCACGTCCCTTAGTACCGAGTGGCTGGAGGTTCACGCTGTACTTACAGGAGAAGAGCAGGCCAGGGAGGCTGGCAAAGCCCTCCTATAAGAGGTTAAAGACAGCGGACACATATGATGAGAGCACCCTATACTGTAACTCCAATAGAGATAGATACCCTTCATATTACTTGAAGTTTCACCATAAATCGGCTGAATGAAACTGGTTACCTGTGTGATGATCTTGTCCACTCCTTTGGTCTGGTTGTGTCCACAGTAATCTGGTACCCACTGGACACGATACCGAACTACAGTGGGATCTGAGAGAGATGGAAAGTAGTATCAATCAATTCATCATCAATCAACTGCTGATTTGTCTCATAACACTGGTGACAAAGCACACATTGGCCTTTCAAAATAAGAGTCAATGGTTCACTTCTATAAAGCTCAACTTGTTTAGACAGAACAGATTCTTTGACGCAAAATGTAAGAGAAGCTGTTCCTCAGTTGGCTCTGTGGGTAGCCCAGTGTGTGTGCTGTGGGTAGCCCAGTGTGTGTGCTGTGGGTAGCCCAGTGTGTGTGCTGTGGGTAGCCCAGTGTGTGTGCTGTGGGTAGCCCAGTGTGTGTGCTGTGGGTAGCCCAGTGTGTGTGCTGTGGGTAGCCCAGTGTGTGTGCTGTGGGTAGCCCAGTGAGTCAGCGATGCTAGCTTACTGTGCTCATGTTCCTGCATGAACAGGATTCAGGATGTACATCTGTGCATCTTATCAGCTTGTAACAAAGCAGCCTTTTGTTTCATGTTTAATTACCCACAAGCATCCTGTACATTTACGATAATCTCTCTGTTTACATTACGATAGGGAGGTGGTGGTTAGAGGATTATTTCCTCAGCCACACTGCTTTTGTCAAAGGCCAAATCAAATGTGTGTGTGTGTGTGGGTGTTGCATGCGTGGGTTAATGCACGTGTGTGTGTGTGTGTGTGTGTGTGTGCGCGTGCAAGCATGCTTGCGTGTGTGTGTGTGCGCCTATGCGTGCGTGCGTTCATTAACGTGTGTGTGCATGTTTGTGTGTGTGGCTGTGTCTGGGTCTCCACCTGCATACCTGTGCTCCTCTGCCAGTAGACCCGGACCTGCAGCTGGCCATCCTGGTAGAAGGGGGTGCCCACATCCAACACATCAGGGATAAAGCCCCTGGGGACGGGGACCGGGCGCGCGCCAGACGTCTGCTCCTCCCCTGATTGTGCAACAATGAAAATGGGAAGAAAGCGATGTTATATCAGATGCAAACATATCACGCATCCAACCTTGATATACTGGGTAAATATTCTGTAAAAATCCTCCAACCGGGATTTCTGGAAAAACCTGAGAACTTTGAGAACGTTTCCAGAATATGGCGAGCCTAATTATCAACTATTTTCCTTAACAAATGACAGTTGATAAGCTTTGACTGTTGTTGACGTACTGGGTCGTGTGGTGAAGTGCAGGGTGGCCTTTGGACTTTTCAGTGGGTTCTGTCCCCAGTAGGACACGGCCTGTAGCTCCACACTGTAACTCCTGTTAGCTTGCAGACTCTCCAGCTCCACATCCCTCTGCCCCTGGATACATATACAGGACAGAGGGGTTATAGGGTCAGAAAGACCGTTCTGTATCCTCTATATCCACACAACAAAAAGGTACAAAGTAGGTCCAATAACCACAGTAATAACTTGCCGGGAAAATGTCATTTTCCAAAACAGACGTGAGCTCATAAGATAATGCAGATTTTGGCTATTTAATAGCATCAATCTGTGATTAATTTGCCAGAAGCGACAACTATACAATTGCTTGGTTTGGTGTGTAAGCACTAAGCACCATCAGATTGGAGGGTTTATGTCATCAAAGCCACCCACACTCCCATTGTGTATCCTTCCATTACATTTGTTGTGGCTTGAGGAAAGAAACTGGCTCTGAAACAACAGGCTTCCACTGTACATTGTCCCAGGGAATGTCCCATGTTAATGAGTGCCTACATGTCAGGGTAGGTACACTCTTAGAAAAAAGGGTTATATGGCTGTCCCCATAGGATAACCCTTTTTGGTTCCAGATAGAACCCTTTTTGGTTCCACATAGAACCTTCTGTTCAAAGGGTCCTACGTGGAACCCAAAAGGGTTCTACCTGGAACCAAAAAGGGTTCTTCAAAGGGTTCTCCTATGGGGACAGCCGAAGAACCCTTTTAGGTTCTAGATAGCGCCTTTTTTTCTAAAAGGCTTTGACCATGGAAATAGAATGACTAGACCGCAAAAGCCCCTTAGACCACGTCATTCCATTTCTATGGGTATGACTGACCTAACCCATGGGCCCAACATGTCAGTGTAGGGGACTTCCTCTATGACTTACCCCATTGACCATCTTCCTCCTCTTGGTCTTAGGTCGTGCTGTGGCCCCTGTGCTGCCTGTGGCCCAGCTCCAGGACACCTTGTAGTGGTGTACAGGGACATCCAGGTCTGAGGGGATGGACCAGTGCAGCCGGACCGACACCGTCCTGCCGCCGGGGCCAAAGGTCACGTTGGACACCCTCAGCTCAGATGGGGTGGGGGGACTGGAGGGGTCTGGTGAATACATTATTAATCAATCAGGTGTCATTGGTCTGATGTAGACATCAGTAGCCCTTTCCTGCAGTCAAATGACTTAGTTGCCTCATGGGTAGAATGTTATTAATATTTTTCATAATTTCATAATTAATAAACATTATTTCAGAAACCCGCCGAAAATCCGGTGTTTCTATGTCAAAATGTGTTTAAGACTCCCAGGAATCACTCTGTGTGACCCTGATTTAGCCCACTGCAGTAAAAAGGTTAATCAATCATGGAGGCATTCTCACTGACAAATGCAGCACAGCTAACCCACACCGCACATTACAGCTGCCAAATACATTAAGGTTAAGTAACTGTCTATTAAAGCTATTCATATATTGACTGGAAGGTATTACAGCTCTAGGGGGCTAAAGCCACAATACAGCACTTCAGAAATGGCCAAAAGCCACAATACAGCACTTCAGAAATGGCCAAAAGCCAATGTATTCATCTTCATTACAGTCAGTGCAATATCACCCCAGGGTGTTTAAGCCAGCCAGCTCACACACACAAACAAACAAACACACAGACACTCTGCCTGACCTTTCTTGGTGTGGATGTGGCGACTGGGAGTGGTGAACCCTCTGGTCCCGTGGACGTTCACTGCTGCCACTCTGAACTGGTACCACCGGCCTGCCCGGATATCAGCAAGCCGCGCTTTCACCTCCGTGGTCTGGGGGGAGGGGGGGGAGAGAGAGCAAAACAGAGACAGAGAGTTGTTCAACTTCATGAACAATCAATACATTGCCACACATTGAATTCTAAGTAGATTACATACATTTGTCCCCTTATAATCAACTACATACAGTATCAATAAGTAAGCATCAAAAAGTCTGACTAACCTGTGCTACCACCTCCCACTGTGTAGCAGCATCCTCACTGGGTTGGATTCCGTAGTTCCACCTCCTCTGGACCACGTAGATGACCGGCTCGGCCGACACGTTGAATCGGGAGGACCAGCTCACCTCCATCTGACCAGACCTCAGCTCCTCAAAACTCAGTTCCTTCCTGGGCTTCAGAGGGGCTCCTGGAAGGGTGAAGTGGGTCATTTCAAGGTCAAAGGTTACATGAAATCATTATTTTTTTTGTCGTTTAGCAGCCGCTCTTATTCAGAGCAATTAGTTAGATGCCTTGCTCAAGGGCACATCAGCAGATTTTTCACCTAGTCGGCTCAGGGATTCGAACCAGCAAACGTTCAGTTACTAGCCCAATGCTCTTAACCGCTAGGCTACCTGCCGCCCACATGCGTATTAGGTTAATTCTGAACTAATTCTAAATTCCATGTCTTCCATTGACATCAGTGAATTATCTAAGCAAAAGTTTGAGTTTCTTATCTCATCTTTGAATTGGCCCGCAAATTGGTTGCAGATAGTATATTGGTTGTAACCAACAAACAAAAAAAGGACCTACTGTAGTTTCCTGTCTATTTTCCTAAACATACTGTGTGTACTGGAGGTTGCTGTACCTTTGTAAAGGTTCTTGGGAGGTTGGCAGGTATGCCCACAGCCGTTGGAACAGCACTTCTTCTTGGCAGGGCACTCGCTGTCCTCCTCGCATCCCTCCACGCACGCCGCCGCGAATCCGCTGGCCTTCTCAGGGGCAGGGCAGTCACCCTGCTTCACTGCCACCACCGAGCGCAGGAACTCACAACTCGTCACACACTCCCAGTGCTTCTTGGGAATTGAGCGCTGGCGTGGAGGATTGGGGGAGAGAGAGAGAGAGAAGTCTTAGAAAGCACAGATGCTTTACTACTAAAATAACAGAACCAAAAACTGTGTAGAAATCGTAGGAAAAAGTGATGTTTCTGATTACTTTCGACTGAGTGAGGAAATTGAGGAAGCACTGAGGTAAAAGATGCCTGTGTCTGACTACTTGTGCACAACAAAATGATGTGGAGGAGAATCTGAACTGAACTCTACTAATTTAGCCTCACCACATTGAGCCTCTCCTCAGTGCATTCCTCCCCCCTAACTTAATGTAGTACGAGGCTGTCATAAGTCATCATACCGCACAGAGCTCCCGGCACTGGCTCCTCTTCAGGTCCCAAGAGGCCTTGCATGGTTCCAGGCACTTTGAAGGTGAGAGAAACAGAGATTGGGGTGAGGGCTCATCACACATTCCATGCCACCACGGGAGATTTTATTATTACAGCAAAGACGTGTCACCAAGGTATTCCGAAAAATACAGTAGTAATCACTTCTATGTCCTACACAGACTATACAGGATCATCAAAGGTTGAAACGGAACACTTTCCCTTGCATACTTCTTCTCCCCTCAATATAACAGCAAAAAGTGCTGCCACAAACTTTAGCAGTTTGGCGTTTATTGGGATGAATCTTTGTATGTATCTGACATCTGTGGCCTTGTCGTTGTTCCTGACTCTCGAGAAGAGAACGGCTAAAGAACTGGACAGCAGGCTGCTGGACCCACACTTACTTTGGAAAACATCAGTATAAGGGAAATAAATAGGATGTTTGAAAATCAAAGAACACCACTCTTCCACAGTGTGTTTGTTATCTATGCGCTTCCTGTAGCGGCTTGTAGATCTGTACTGCTGTCCTTGTCCCTGAGAGACACTCTTTCTGCATGAGTAACCCAGGCTAGACAGCCCAGGGGAATATTCACATTTCCAATTTCATGCTGTTATGAAACACAGTGGTTGGTAGCCATGGAGGAAAGGCAGTGGGGAATGTTGCATCGCAATGTACAGTAAGGCTGGTGGCTCTAGGGGTAATTTGAAAGTTACCATATTACAGTAACAATTTCCATCTGATATGTGCTGTCACTCTTTATCCAGGTTTAACTATACTGAACAAAAATAAACACAACATGCAACAATTTCAACGATTTTACTGAGTTACAGTTCATAGAAGGCAATCAGTCAATTTAAAATTCATTAGGCACTAATCTATGGATTTCACATGGGGCGCAGCCATGCGTGGGCCTGGGAGGGCATAGGCCCACCCACTTGGGAGCCAGGCCCAGCCAATCAGAATGAGTTTTTCCCACAAAAGGGCTTTATTACAGACAGAAATACTCCTCAGTTTTATCAGCTGTCCGGGGGGCTGGTCTCAGACGATCCCACAGGTGAAGAAGCCGGATGTGGAGGTCCTGGGCTAGCGTGGTTACACGTTGTCTGCGGTTGTGACGCCAGTTGGACGTACTGCCAAATTCTCTAAAACAACGTTGGAGGCGGATTATGGTAGAGAAATGAACATTCAATTCTCTGGCAACAACTCTGGTGGACATTCCTGCAGCCAGCATGCCAATTACATGCTCCCTCAAAACTTGAGACATCTGTGGCATTGTGTTGTGTGACAAAACTGCACATTTTAGAGTGGCCTTTTATTGTCCCCAGCACAAGGTGCACCTTTGTAATCATCATGCTGTTTAATCAGTTTCTTGATATGCCACACCTGTCAGGTGGATGGATTATCTTGGCAAAGGAGAAATGCTTACAAACAGGGATATAAACGCGTGTGCACAAAAGTTGAGCGAAATAAGCTTTTTGTGCGTATGGAAAATTTCGGGGATCTTTTATTTCAGCTCATGAAACATGGGACCAACACTACATGTTGCGTTTATATTTGTGTTCAGTATATAAACTCAGTATGCTTATTATTTCTTACTTACGCCTTGACACAAGTATAACAGCATGTTCAATTCACTCCTACAACCTTGTAGAGAAAACCTCAACCATGCAATCTGTTGTTGAAAGTTTTCAAGGCGTGGAGTGAAGATTGGAGTTATCCTGGGGCAACGTTTTGGTCTGAATGAGTTTGGGAAACACATTTATCTTCAGCTGCTGTGAAACCATGAGCAAGTGTGTGTGTGTGTGTGTGTGTGAGCGTGTGTGTGTGTGTGAGCAAATGTGTGAAGGGTGGAATGGGGTGGAGGGTGTTGGTAGTTGTCGGAAACTCTGAATAATGTGAAGGAAGGAGGCACACATTTAAATGCAGCTGAGGTGCCCACTTTATGGTGAGGGAAACGCGGATACCCTGCCGAGCTCGCCCCAGGCCCACTGCTACTTGTATGGAAGGAAAATCCTGAAACTGCTAAAGCCTGACGTTGTACCCTTTCCCATTCAGTAACATGCTCATACATTGCTCAAACATTCAACTAGCTCTCTTAACCCCTCTACTCTCCTGTAGTACCCTGTCCTCGCTTTATCTCTCCTACAGTCCCTCCATACTACAATGTACTGCATGTCTAAAGCTCTCACATCGTGTCTAGGTCCTCGGCTCCCTGACATAGCCTAGTACCATTCTGTACTACGAGTGTCCCTGTTTGTCCTGTCATCTCTTATCTCCCTTCTCTGGTCTCCAACGGGAGATTCTTCCTCTAATCCCAACTGACGCTCAGACTCTCTCGTCTCCTCGTTCTTATCGTGCCGGCTACGCTTCGTTTTCCGCCCCATTTCAAACTCAAACCAAGCATTCCTTTCCACTAGGGACCGACCGCAAATAAAGCAGAGTTCTAGGACTCTTGATAGGTGTTCTGTCAATTCCTAGACATTCTAAGGATTCTCTTCCACTGATTGCAAAAGACAAAGGAGTATTACCCCTCGATGGCCGACATTTGATAGACATTTGAAAGTCGATAATGCTTACTCTTGATTTTGAACACAGGAAAACCTGCCCTGTTTTACAAAGGAACAAGGGAAACCACGAAAAGCACCAGCAGAGTGCACATGGCCATTTCTGTACGTAGTAGGACGAGATTGAACCGTCTCCTCTGTGAATGTCAGTAGATAATGGCCTCAGTGACTTCTCTGCTGACCGTGCATAATGCTGCTGTTCTTTTTGGGTGGTGTAGACTGAGCCTGCGTCCCAAATGGTACGCTATTCTCTATATATAGTGCACTACTTTTGACCAGCGCCATATGGGCCCTGGTCAAAATAAATGCACTAAATAGGGAAAAGGGTGCCATTTGGGATGCAGCCTGGCTATACTGTAGCACACAACAGTGTTTGATACCATGCCCAGATGAGACCCTGCCTTTGTCTCTCCCTTCCTGTTTCTACAAATTGAACAGGCTTTGAGGGGGTTCCAGAGTCTTTCTCAAGAGGACAAGCGCATGCAGTTCTCCACCTCTCTGTAGTCCTAACACTGTTTATTATATCATACGGTCATGTCTGTGGTGGAAGGAAGAAGATGCATTAATGTGCCGTGTTAAAAATGGCACCCTATTGCCTGCATAGGGCTCTGGTCAAAAGTAGTGCACTATATATGGAATAGGGTGCCATTTCAGCCTTATTTTTTGTCCTTAGGGCACATCATCCCAACTGCTAGACCAGTAAGTGTTAGTTAGTACACTAATGACTCCAAAGTGCTGCCTAAACGCCAATCTGAAGGGGCCTTGGCTTGTCGTGAGGTGATAAAAAATAATGACTTCAACTAAGCATTCATATCAGCAGAGCTGAGAGGCTGACAGGCAGTCCAGTGTAATAGCATGGCAATTATGACCATCCACGGCTCTCCTAAATGAGGCACTGAAGCGATCCTGTCATCCCCTGCTAAGCCTTTAAATGAAGATGTGACCGGACTCTATTTTAACAGACTATGGTAATCATCTATAGTAGCCTTAATTGACTGGCTGCCTCGAGGAGATAGTGACAGGCGGATTAACAGTCACTCATCATTACCAGGGAGGTCCACAGAGACAACATGAGGCTGAGTATGCATGGGCAAAGTACAGGATGATCTGACAATTGTGACCAAACATTATCATAGCTCTACTGGATGTAATCATTGAGGGCTTTAAAATGGCAGCACTGTTTTTGTCTCCGATAAGTTGTGGGTGGACTTTCAGTGTGGCCGTAAACACTGCTGCAAGCAATAACCAAATGAGCCACTTGCTTGATGCAGACATGCGATGGCTTATGCAGCGAAACAAATAATCTCCTGTAATCAAATATTGCAAAACATGAGGGTCTGACTTCTAATTTTGTGGATGAGCTGGAACTACAGCTTACATAGTAGGTAGTGACATTTCCGGAACACCTTAAATCAGACTGAAATCCTTGGGCAGCCTATCAAATCTAATGTTGAGTTGTAGTGATATACCAAACCATTGGTGACACATAACTGCACTGAAAGCAAAGCAAGTTTACTTTTAAAGTGAGACTGCAGAGACATTAAGATCTCCTTAGTTAGAATAAATGTATTCTTCATCTCCACTTCAGAGCCTCTAATTTGGCAATTAGCTGCCGTGTAATGAACATTCTACAACGAAGAGGATTGTAATTGGCTGTGTTCTTTCTTAACGAGAATAAAATAGCGTTATCACTCTTCAAGAAAACAAGGAAAGCGCTGACATCTTATTCTCTGTAGCCTGGTATCCAAACTGATATAAATACATAGCATATCCGTTTTGGTTCCAGGCTATATTACGTGGACCTAGTGTAGAGGATGCTATCATGCTACAAGGATTGGCCTGGTTTAAAGTTTGAGTGAAAACGCTCTCTGGAGTTCTGGAGAAATCTGCTGAGCAGTTGGCCAAATGTTTTCATGGACCCACCAAGAGAGGTCAGCGCCTGGCTGACCGTGTTTCTGCTGCAAGCCTACCCTGGGGTGTGTCTGTCTGTCACAGAGAGAGACGTGTGTGGTTGTGCTCATTTCCCATATGGTGACACAAACACACAACTAGCCAGAGTATTATACTGTAGTAAACAAAGTAACAATACAGTCACAAAGACAATTCCAAACTAATTAGGAATGTGGCTTCAGAATAAATAGCTACGAGTGTGAACGTGTTATTGAAAAAACATAATTCCGTTTATCAAAAACATGAGATAATATTGTTCATGATGGTATTTGACTGCTGTTTGCGTCATGAGATATGACAACTGTGCAACCATTCTATTTTTGTATACTACAGTATACTGAAGCTTGTGGAATAATCACAAAGGCAACATGTCAGCTTCACTTCTGTACACTGTGGGGATACTATACTGAAGGGCTGTTAGAGAATGTTACTGTGCTCATTACCAAAAATGAGTGCAGCTCTTTACCTAAAGACAATTCTGGCTTCCAGAGAAGGATATGCAGAATAAGAAGTGGAGAGACTAAGAGCTTAACAGCCAAGCATCCATCTAAAGCACCCGTCGCTATACTTTGTGATTGTATATTATTTAGGCTCTATGATCTACAGAGGTACAGTACATAGCTAGCTGCAGTATATTAGCTGATATAGTGATATATGGTATTGAATGGTACATAGAGTACTGGGTAGGAACCACTACGACTAAGACTAAGGCAATGATTTATCATGCTATTTGTTCAGCTGCTGACTTTCCCTGAAAGCTTTTCCTGTCTGAAAATAGATTATTCCGTTTGTGTGATTTCTATCATGTTAGGTAATAGGTATGCATGTAAACATCAGTACGTTACCTTGGCACACTGCTTATGATTTTGACACCAGCCCAGGGATCCATTGTTCTGTAGGGAGGGAAGAGAGTAGAGGACAGTCAGTAGTATAATTACTAGGGAGAGTAGAGGACAGTCGGTAGTATAATTACTAGGGAGAGTAGAGGACAGTCGGTAGTATCATTACTAGGGAGAGTAGAGGACAGTCGGTATTATAATTACTAGGGAGAATAGAGAGTAGAGGACAGTCAGTAGTATAATTACTAGGGAGAGTAGAGAACAGTCAATAGTATAATTACTAGGGAGAGTAGAGAGTAGGACAGTCAATAGAATAATTACTAGGGAGAGTAGAGGACAGTCAGTAGTATAATTACTAGGGAGAGTAGAGGACAGTCAGTAGTATAATTACTAGGGAGAGTAGAGGACAGTCAGTAGTATAATTACTAGGGAGAGTAGAGGACAGTCAGTAGTATAATTACTAGGGAGAGTAGAGAGTAGAGGACAGTCAGTAGAATAATTACTAGGGAGAGTAGAGGACAGTCAGTAGTATAATTACTAGGGAGAGTAGAGGACAGTCAGTAGAATAATTACTAGGGAGAGTAGAGGACAGTCAGTAGTACAATTACTAGGGAGAGTAGAGAGTAGAGGACAGTCAGTAGAATAATTACTAGGGAGAGTAGAGGACAGTCAGTAGTACAATTACTAGGGAGAGTAGAGAGTAGAGGACAGTCAGTAGAATAATTACTAGGGAGAGTAGAGGACAGTCAGTAGTATAATTACTAGGAGAGTAGAGGACAGTCAGTAGAATAATTACTAGGGAGAGTAGAGGACAGTCAGTAGTACAATTACTAGGGAGAGTAGAGAGTAGAGGACAGTCAGTAGAATAATTACTAGGGAGAGTAGAGGACAGTCAGTAGTATAATTACTAGTGAGAGTAGAGGACAGTCAGTAGTATAATTACTAGGGAGAGTAAAGGACAGTCAGTAGTATAATTACTAGGGAGAGTAGAGAACAGTCAGTAGTATAATTACTAGGGAGAGTAGAGAGTAGAGGACAGTCAGTAGAATAATTACTAGGGAGAGTAGAGGACAGTCAGTAGTATAATTACTAGGGAGAGTAGAGGACAGTCAGTAGTATAATTACTAGGGAGAGTAGAGAGTAGAGGACAGTCAGTAGTATAATTACTAGGGAGAGTAGAGGACAGTCAGTAGTATAACTACTAGGGAGAGTAGAGAGTAGAGGACAGTCAGTAGAATAATTACTAGGGAGAGTAGAGGACAGTCAGTAGTATACTTACTAGGGAGAGTAGAGGACAGTCAGTAGTATAATTACTAGGGAGAGTAGAGAGTAGAGGACAGTCAGTAGTATAACTACTAGGGAGAGTAGAGGACAGTCAGTAGTATAATTACTAGGGAGAGTAGAGCGTAGAGGACAGTCAGTAGTATAATTACTAGTGAGAGAAGAGAGTAGAGGACAGTCAGTGGTATAATTACTAGGGAGAGTAGAGGACAGTCAGTAGTATAATTACTAGGGAGAGTAGAGGATAGTCAGTAGTATAATTACTAGTGAGAGAAGAGAGTAGAGGACAGTCAGAGTAGTATAATTACTAGTGAGAGAAGAGAGTAGAGGACAGTCAGTAGTATAATTACTAGGGAGAGTAGAGAGTAGAGGACAGTCAGTAGTATAATTACTAGTGAGAGAAGAGAGTAGAGGACAGTCAGTAGTATAATTACTAGGGAGAGTAGAGAGTAGAGGACAGTCAGTAGTATAATTACTAGGGAGAGTAGAGGACAGTCAGTAGTATAATTACTAGGGAGAGTAGAGGACAGTCGGTAGTATAATTACTAGGGAGAGTAGAGGACAGTCAGTAGTATAATTACTAGGGAGAGTAGAGGACAGTCGGTAGTATAATTACTAGGGAGAATAGAGTAGAGGACAGTCAGTAGTATAATTACTAGGGAGAATAGAGAGTAGAGGACAGTCAGTAGTATAATTACTAGGGAGAGTAGAGGACAGTCAGTAGTATAATTACTAGGGAGAGTAGAGAGTAGAGGACAGTCAGTAGTATAATTACTAGGGAGAGTAGAGGACAGTCAGTAGTATAATTACTAGGGAGAGTAGAGGACAGTCAGTAGTATAATTACTAGGGAGAGTAGAGGATAGTCAGTAGTATAATTACTAGTGAGAGAAGAGAGTAGATGACAGTCAGTAGTATAATTACTAGTGAGAGAAGAGAGTAGAAGACAGTCAGTAGTATAATTACTAGGGAGAGTAGAGGACAGTCAGTAGTATAATTACTAGGGAGAGTAGAGGACAGTCAGTAGTATAATTACTAGGGAGAGTAGAGGACAGTCAGTAGTATAATTACTAGGGAGAGTAGAGAGTAGAGGACAGTCAGTAGTATAACTACTAGGGAGAGTAGAGGACAGTCAGTAGTATAATTACTAGGGAGAGTAGAGCGTAGAGGACAGTCAGTAGTATAATTACTAGGGAGAGTAGAGGACAGTCAGTAGTATAATTACTAGGGAGTGTAGAGGATAGTCAGTAGTATAATTACTAGTGAGAGAAGAGAGTAGAGGACAGTCAGTAGTATAATTACTAGTGAGAGAAGAGAGGACAGTCAGTAGTATAATTACTAGGGAGAGTAGAGGACAGTCAGTAGTAGAATTACTAGGGAGAGTAGAGGACAGTCAGTAGTATAATTATTAGGGAGAGTAGAGAGTAGAGGACAGTCAGTAGTATAACTACTAGGGAGAGTAGAGGACAGTCAGTAGTATAATTACTAGGGAGAGTAGAGCGTAGAGGACAGTCAGTAGTATAATTACTAGGGAGAGTAGAGGACAGTCAGTAGTATAATTACTAGGGAGAGTAGAGGATAGTCAGTAGTATAATTACTAGGGAGAGTAGAGGACAGTCAGTAGTATAATTACTAGGGAGAGTAGAGAGTAGAGGACAGTCAGTAGTATAACTACTAGGGAGAGTAGAGGACAGTCAGTAGTATAATTACTAGGAGAGTAGAGCGTAGAGGACTGTCAGTAGTATAATTACTAGGGAGAATAGAGGACAGTCAGTAGTATAATTACTAGGGAGAGTAGAGGATAGTCAGTAGTATAATTACTAGTGAGAGAAGAGAGTAGAGGACAGTCAGTAGTATAATTACTAGTGAGAGAAGAGAGTAGAGGACAGTCAGTAGTATAATTACTAGGGAGAGTAGAGGGTAGAGGACAGTCAGTAGTATAATTACTAGGGAGAGTAGAGGACAGTCAGTAGTATAATTACTAGGGAGAGTAGAGGACAGTCAGTAGTATAATTACTAGGGAGAGTAGAGGACAGTCAGTAGTATAACTACTAGGGAGAGTAGATGACAGTCAGTAGTATAATTACTAGGGAGAGAAGAGGACAGTCAGTATTTCAGTTTCTATTATGAAGTATAATTACATAACACAAAACATGTAGTGCAGTGGAAAAAAGTCTTAACTATTATCTTAACTACAATGTAACAAAAGTCCAAAGTGTACAAACACGCTTTTTACCAATTAATGTTAGCAACACAACTTTTGGAGTGGTAAAGAAAGTGACCTAACGTCTGAGAAGACCGCGCAGGCCAGTCAAAGGCACCCTGGCCTTCCTCTGTCCAATGCAGGCGCAAGGGTCTGGGAGGGGTGGTTGTGGGCAGAAAAGACCACTGTATCCAGTGCCGGCTAAAGACAGATAGTCACCTGACCTCTCTGTCATTATCAGGTCAATGAATGTCTGCATCATATTCCTATTATAGTGCACTACCTTTGAACAGGGCCTATAGGGCTCTGGTCAAAAGTAGCGCACTAGGAAGGGAATAGAGTACCATTTGGGACTCAGACAATGAGTCATACCCATGTTATGAAGGCTACTATGGCAGCCCAAGGGACATGAAAGTCAGGACAGATAAGGGCATTTTTGTTATGTCACTGACTAAATGAATGGAGCACAATATAACCTCTGACGCAAGTCAGAACTAATCTCACAAGTCAGACAATTGTTTCAGAAATATCAAATGTGAAAGACTGGAAATCAAGGGCAAGGCTACGTCCCAAATGGCACCCTATTCCTTATATAGTGCACTACCTTTGACCAGAGCCCTATGGGCCCTGGTAAAAAGTAGTGCACTACATAGGGAATGGGTGTCATTTGGGATGCAGGTCTAAGTTTTAACCACCTCAAAGCAGACTAATGGTCCTGTCCAACAACTACAACCCAGACTGATGGTGACATTAACATCATTTTAATTCACTGTCTGGAGTAGATTGTCATATTAAAAAGTTTCCATCAAATCTCAGAAAGGGACTTTCCAATATGGAAAGTTTACGATAGATTCAACAATCTGTACCAAGATGTAATTCCATGGCTGCTTCCAGCACATTGCCAACAGAGACCTTCCAAACAATATGCTTCATGTCCATTACTGTGTCGAATTGATGCACATGTGCCAAAAAGGTGAAAACGTATAGCTGAAGCGTAGGTATACCCAAGTCTGGCAATGATGATAATTTGCCATTATATAGGCTAACATGACATAGTATCCTACCCACTCCTACAATGGATAGATTTGATCTATGACAGGAATTCCACCATAGAGAGAATAGCTGGACTGCCCCTGCAATCTAAAATCGACCCTGCTACATGATCTGTGGGAAGTAGTGATTAAACAGGTTAAAGGTCACATCCTGACCCTTAGAGAGGTCATGAGTGCATGACAGTGTGGCTAATGATGTGATGTCAGTGCAGTTCCAGACCCGTGATAATAAACCATAGCTATGTGTCTCACTAGTTTACCATTCCATATTCCCTATGGATCAATTCATTCAGTAAACTATATAGGACTACTATGTGGGAGTATACTAGTGGGTATTCTCGCGGGGCCATCCTTCCAAATCCTGAGGCTGAATAGTGGGTAACTGGGCATGTTCACTGCTAAGGATTAGTTATCTCCATGTACTGTATGTCATCCAAGGAGGACGAGGACATGAACTTGATCATGTGAACTGGTTGGCTCAGTCACAGTGTCATAGGCTTGGGACTGGAGGGGTAGTGAAGGGCTTGGTATGGACGTAATTAGGATAACAAGCCTCTCTCTCTCCCCTTCTCCATCAGCCAGTAGGTTGCTCCACTTCTCAATGCAGAGTCAGATTTTAAAATGGGACATGGTAAAGAGAACGTTCTAATGAGGAGTAAAGTGTCTAGTCAGTTTCCTCTGTCAGAACATGATACTGAATTGTCTCCAAATATTGTCTAGTTTGCACACATACCAAATCTAAAGTAGTTATTGTGAGGCCAAAAACAAAACATCAGTTATCAGATAATAATCAACAAAATTAGAAAAACAAGAAAAACAAACATGTCCTCATCATTAATGCAATGGTCTATTTCAAGCACATTCTTGTTTATTAATTCATTTACCCATAAAAAGTAATGGGAATATTATATAATGCAGTAAAACAAATCGGATTGCCTGCGTTTGATCCAACTTTGACTTTATTCCATGAAGACAGTAGCATGCTCGCGCGCTTGTTTTGGCCTTACCTCTACCTGATATTGTTTGGAGAGCGTCGCTATGCGAGTGCTGTGCAAGCTGAGGCACCTAGAAGCGCATCTCCCTCGGTAGATGTCGTTCATCGACTGGGTCTCGTCTTTCTTCTTCGTCTTCGCATTGACACTCAAGAACAAGATACTCCACAAACAAAGACTCGCAAATACACCTCTACTTTTGGATAATAACATTGTCTAGTCCTTTTCTCTTACGTGCTTCCCCTTAACGACAGGACAGGTTTATGACAGTTTGTGGATGCAGCCCGGGAAACTGATGAAACTTCTATGTCGAAGGGAGGAGCCAGGATCTGAGCGCAGTCTGCCAATGGAAGAAATCTACGATAAACAGCTAATTATCTCAGGTATGATGTGTGTGATAAGTTTGGACTGATGCCATCTAATTGTTTAATTGCTGAAATTGTTTAAGTTATCATTGCCAAATAACCTCCAAAATTACAATCTAAATGTAAGGGCTAATCTACCTCACATTATAAAACCAGGTATAGTAGTATCTTTATCTTGAATGATAATGTCCTGCTTCAAATGAAGAATGCATTTTGATAAAGGGTAATAACACATAAACAAAATCTACAGAATCCACCCCTCAGCACTCCTGTTCACCTGCAACTCACTACACCTGTTTATGGTCTTGCCCAATACTTTTTCTGGAGACAAAAAAAACACAGAACTGCAACAATCACTTCAGAATCTCTTAAATGTTATCATTGACTGTACTGAAAAATCATTTTCTACATATTCAGTGTGTCTTATTTGAGATTCATCCCTTAATTTTAATTAATTAATTAATTAATTAATCCATTCATTCGTTCATGCATTGAAACTTACCTGACTAACAAGCTTCTTAGTGTAGTAGTTATTTAGTAGAACAGTTTGTTGCCTCATGGAAACCTATCTGGGGGGCGGGAAGTCACACAGCTTCCAGGGAACCCCACCATTTTCACCGGTAGCAGAGAACAACATTTTTATGGGCAAAAACTATAAAAACTAACCACTAACATATCTCACAAAGTATCTCTCCACGTTTTGGCACCGTTTTCTTGCCCACGGAAAGGAGAGAATATGACGTGTAGGAAATATTGAAGAAATCCTCACGTAGTTGGTATTTTTCGCTCATGCTCATTGAAAAATAGTCTCTGCTTGGTGCGGTAGCCTCCTGGGGTGATAATGACTGGCCCATACCTTTTCTATGTTAGCTTTTAAAGAGTGGTGCTGAGCTGTGTGGAATCACAGCAGCTGTGCTGTCTTTTAACAACAGTGTTATAATTAGTCTACAGGTGAGGAGTGTTTCTGACACTGGCTGCAGTTCAGAGTCAGGTTCAATCTGTCCATTTACAGTAGCTTTAGTTTACACCGAGTGAGATTGCGGAGAGTGAATGATGAAGTGTTTGGTAACTCAGTCCCTGTCTTCTGTCATTTGGACCGCAACTGCACGTTTAAATGTAATCATGTATTTATTAGAAATGACATGGGACCCCTATTAAGTCCTTGGTCATGCAACGCTGAGTGACAGTGTGTGACTATATCTTAAAGGGGCAATCCGCAGCTGCTACATCCATTTTTGGCCTTATAAAATAAGAATATAACTTATAAATGCCTCATGAGCTTAGTTCAATTTTCGTACCCCATCAGAACCCAAAATATAAGCTTGTTCTACTTCAATGTGTATAAACATTGTAAATGTAAATAAACACTCAAAATATGCTTAAAACTAAAAAAATTCTGTCCTTGCATCAAGAGCTCTGCATTTCTACCAAAACAGAGGTGGGGTAACCACTTTGTTATTGTTTCAACTGCGGATTGCCACTTTAAGCTCTAAGGCTATATCTCAGGTAATGCCAGAGTTACTCAATCAATTACGCATGTACATTGTGTTCACCTGGTGGTCCAACCACACTGCAACTTTCCGGAGGAGGAATACCCTCTGCTCCTTTTAAAAAATGGTTAAAGAATGTGTACTTATATGTGTGCGTGTGTACAGAGGGGGGGATCCTTGCAAGCATGTGGTGGAGGAAGTAGCTAGCTGGTGTGGGGTCCTGTAGTCTCCTGCAGGCTGCTAAATGGTATTTTCCACAACCCTGGTGGTTTCCTTTCCTGACTGGGGGAAGCCTCTGCCAATGGGGTGTCCCCCTACAGTATGGGTCATAAAACAAGGGTCAGGGAACCCCTGTGTCTATGTGGGAAGAGAGGAATGGATGTGATACGAGCTGCCTACGTCAGCCATCAACGTTTGTATGTGTGTGTGTTTGTGTGTGTGTGTGATTGTGTGTGTGTGTGTGTGTGTGTGTGTGTGCATGCATGTGTGCGTGCCTGCGTGAGTGTGTGAGTGGGGGGATTTCCGCTGGCAACCTTTGTTTACAAATACAAATATTCCCTCGACTGTGTTAGTCTTTAGAAAACAACAATCACATGTGGAGCGTGAGCATACAACTCCCTAGGAGGTGTAACGATCGGTTATTGTAGTGTAATGAATTAAATAATTAACTATTGCACAGACGGAGCTTGTCTCTCAGCATGGGTGTTTTAGTCAACACAGAACTGCTATACAGTCTCTTGACACTAGGGTTGATCCCAAATGGCACCATATGCCCTACATAGTGCACTACGTTTCACCTTATTGGCCCTGGTCAGAGTAGTGCACTATATAGGGAATAGGGTGCCATTTGGGACACAGTCAAATAATCATTATCTGTATAGAGTTTGAATTATTAATACATTTAGGTTTTATTAATCTCAAATGCATGATCATAGTGTATTGTAGGAAACTGATAAATGTAGTTTCATTCAGCGTATTAATAATATATGTCTGTCACTATGGAGTGATCTTTATGCTGTGCCCAGCTAAACCATAAACTCTCATTTTATTGGACTATGCTGTAAGTAGGAGCTCTGTTGACATCTAGTGGAAGAATTATGTATGTTATTTTTCATTGTTGACAAATCGGCCCTGAAATCATGTTGTAATTATGTTGTAATATTTTCTGAGTTGAAGTGTGAAACTGCAACCTAAAAAAGATCTGTAACCTAAGACTATAACTAAAAAAATATCTGTAACCTAAGACTATAACCTAAAAAGATCAACAAACTGTATAAACATGCAGATATTTTTATTTTTATTTTTAGGCTGCATGTGATATAACTTATGGAAGACTAGAGAAGACATTTTAAATGCACTGTCCCGTTAGTGATTACAGAGATCATATTTGCAGCAGTAGGTGTGGAGGAGTCCTCCCTCGATGCCCTGGAGATGTTCACACTCCTTGCTGCTGATGCATCCTCGGAAATATGACACAAGGAGAGAGAGGTGGACCGTGGGACACACAACGGATGCAATCACAACATCAACAAACATACACAAACAATATAAAAACAAGATTTCACTGATCTTAATGTAGTAGATGATGAGATATTGGGGAAGATGAGGAATTAGAGTGAGTGGAACCATGATTTGTGGCTTTCTCACCTTTGTTCTGAAATAGTTCATTCCAATAACCAAGTGATAACTGAGACTTGGAAGTGTGGCAATGTAAGACTAGAGTTAGTGTAACCCCGGCGTATTTCGCTCACGGAGAGGGGCCAGGTGCCATGGCCCTGTCAGCACATCTCCACACACGTCTTCATTAGGAGTGTCTGGGAGACACCGCTAACACTGGAGGGCCTCTCCTACACCTAGACAATACAGTACCACAAACTCAGTTTTAATTATTATAATGTTTTGTAAAACTTTAATATTGTGTTCTTATATATCACTATAATGTTTATTCACTGAATCAATTAGGTTGTTAATACAGTTCACAAACACTATACAGCATGTTATTATCATGAACACAGAGTGGAAGAGTTTCAGTGTTGTTTTGAAGTTATTTCCGGAACATTCTATTCACTTACATACCGCAAATAGAACTCATCAGAAGGAAAGATATAGCCACGACTCTCATCAACAATGCTTCACCAAACACAGGACAGTCAGGGATATTTCCATTACAAGGTATTTTAGAATGGTTATGTAAATGTCACTTACAGAATGTAATAATCTCACCTGAGTTCTGGTGCTTCACAGGTATATGTGTGACTCTAGTCTAAACACAGCGCTGTCCTCATATAGACCGTATTTTCACTGTTACATAAATACAACGTTATCATTGAAGTTCCTGATAAAGATGGTGTTGTGTTCTGGGAATTGTGACTCGGCAGGCTGCCATGGGAAGTGTTCTAGGAATGCCACCTGGATTCTTTCCCACTTGGTCACTATAGTAACGGCAGAGCAGCTCAAGCCTTGGGTAGAGGCAAATAGTGCTGCTCAGTGCTCATGTTTTATGCCATCAACTTACCTGACCAATCACATGCTAAAGAGTCACATGATATCTGTATAGGCCCATCTATTTTATCAAACTGAATCATGCTTTCAAGTTAAAGCTGACATCAATAAACAAATGCAAACTGTCGGGGAACGAAGCAACTTTTATTTTGTAACTGCTTCACAACAACAGTAATAGATGGTAAATGGACTACATATGTGGTACTCTTGCAGTGCCAGACATCACACCAAATTCTAGAATATATGGTAGTCGAGGGTTATGTCTCAGTTGCATAGGTCAGAGAAACAGCACCAGACATGAATGTTCTCACTCGTCTCCAAACATCCGGCATTCTGACATCTGCATGCATTTCTTGAATGTTGAGGGAGCTATGGAGAGAGGGTTGAACATACCAGATACAGAAGAGACATAACCTGGGCCTGTATTTATAAAGCATTTCAGAGTTCTGATCTAGGAATAGGTCCTCCGTGTCCATACAATCGTATTAATGATGATCTAAAAGGCTAAACTGATCCTAGATCAGCACTCCTACTCCAAAATGTGTGTGTTTTACTGATCATTTAACCTTGGTAGGTCGCACAGATGAAGCACAAGGTAAAGAAGGCCAAGTGAAGGAGGGAGCTGCCTATGAAGTGGGTGTTTGAACGTGATTCTTGCGCAGGCCTTTTCCTCGCTTTGGCAGGTCATCACTGTGTCGCAGCTATGGTCTCTACAGCCACTGTCAAGACATTTGTTGCACCTTAGGCCCTCTCCTGGAAATACAGTAGACCAGCATTATCTCTGGTGTAGTTTAGTAGCTTGGTTAAACCTGACTGATCGCTCCACGTTAAACAGTGGTGAAATGATTTGTTTAGTAGCTTGGTTAAACCTGACTGAACTCTCCACGTTACACAATGGTGAAAAAATGATGGTTAATAACCAGGCAAGTATTCAGTGAGACAGGTTATCAAACCTAGTAAGACCTAGAGTACTCTTTTTGGGCAGACTCACCATAGCTTAAAGCCAGCAGCAGGAGAAGGAGAGAAACACACACCACTTTCATCTTTCCTTCTCTTAACATGTCTTTTGAGCTGTCGTTTCATCTATAGAAAAGATGTCAAAGTCACCTTAGTGTGACTAACATATACAGTTGGTCCTGTCCTGGTGCTTTACATGGAGGCTTGTGTATAATGATAGACATGGTGAAACCCAAGTAGCAAAGTAGACAAATATTTGTGACATTTTACCACTTTTTAAGCATTTTAGTGTTTGTGTTTGTTCTCGTAGCGATTTATTAGCTTTGTTATAGTGTGTTGTTATGAGCAATAAATAGTGAAGTAGTTGCAGGTAGGCTTCAACTCAAACAGAATCTCTGACCTGGTTATATTTACTATAGTTATCCCAGGTCTGCTCTGTTCCTCATCGGGACAGAATGTGTAATGACAATCTTAAGATATCAAACCCTCAACAGAGCAGCTGAATGGAGTCTATATTTTATGTGGTGGTACTGGGTAATACATCAAAGAGGCTATTAACTAGTCCTGTATATGACTAAACTTTCTCAGTGCAGTGCTCATGTTCCAGGCCATCACCTGGCTAATCACAGGTTAATTATGTCAAACATAAATAATATATAAATGCAAACTGTTTGGAACAAAGACGCAAAAGTACAACTTTATTTGTGTAACTTCTTGACAGTTCCAATCATGTGCATTGATTCATGATATTCAGCTTAGTACAATTAATGGACTGTATAGTATACAGTATGTTAGACAGAGGATGTGTCTCTCAGTTGCATTGGTTGGAGGTGCAGCAATAGGCATCAATGTCCTTGTTGCTTCCCAGCAACATGCATTCTGACATCTTCATGCATCTCTTGAAATATGAGATAGCTGTGGAGAGAGAGAAGCGAGACATAAGGTAAAACACCAGATACAGAAGACACAAACCAGCACATTTTCTTGATTGGCTCAAGCAAATATTTTTTTTTTTCTTAGATGTCAATCAAAAGGATCCGATATTTGGTGTTTTACCGATTGGTTATTGATCCTAGGGTTACACACATAGTAAAGTGCCTAGTGAAGGGATATATACAGATGAAACTCAGGGTATACTGCCTAGTGAAGAGGATAATAGATACGCACGGAGTGGGCGCTTGAATATGACCGTGCCGCAGGTGTCATGGTCAATACGGCAGGTCTCCACTGTGTTACTGCAGCCAATGCCAATACAACGGTTGCATCTCAGGCCCTCTCCTGGAAAAACAGAAGAACAGCTTCATCTCTGTTGTATTGGAGTGAATCTGGTTATTCATTGAAAAATGAGAGAATGGAGAATAACCAATCTAGCTTTAATCTGGTACATGTGTTTATTTGGCATTGTCCCTGTCAAATAAATAAATTAATCTAGATCGTAATTGTACATTAAGTTTAATTGGTGGGAGTCCAATGACTAACTGTCACGCCCTGGCTCTGGGGACTCTTGAAAGTTGAGCCAGGGTGTGTAGTGTCTATCTTGTTTGTTCTATTTTCATGTTCTAGTTCATGTGTTTCTATGTTGGCCGGGGTGGTTCCCAATCAGAGGCAGCTGTTGCTTGTTGTCTCTGATTGGGAACCATACTTAGGCAGCCTGTTGGCACCTGCTATTTGTGGGATCTTGTTCTGTATGGGTTTGTGTTGGTGAACCTTTTGACTTCACGTATCGTTTTGTTGTTTTGTTGTTGGTGGAAAGTACTAATTAAAAGATGTACGCCTATCACGCTGCGCCTTGGTCCCCTAATTATAACGATCGTGACAGAAGATCCCACCAAAACAGGACCAAGCAGCGTGTTCAGGAGCAAACACCGGGAAAGGAACTGGAGAAGTTGGCGATGTCCCAGGTGGGCGAATGGTGGTCTTGGGAGGACATGTTCGCGGGCAAAGGGCCATGGGCAAAAGTTAAAGCCCTGGCGAGAGAGGAGGTACGGCGCCAACCGTGCCGTCGTCGGACAGGCGAGAGGCAACCCCAATAAAAAAAATTGGGGGGGCACACGGCATGGACGACGGGGATGCTGGAGGCAGCTACAGGACGTATCGGCAGATTAGGAGAGGAGGCCACCAGGTTACGGGGGCTATTGGTCATGAGGGAGCAGGAGTTAGTTGGTCAGAGGGAGGAGCTACTGGAGGCGATAAGGGAGAAGGAGAGTGTAGAGGCACGGTGAGAGGAACTGGTTAGGCAGCAGAGGGAGTGGAGGTTTATGAGGAAACCCAGTCCCGCTCCTCGCACCAAGCAAGTGGTGTGTGTCACCAGTCCGGTCCGGCCCGTTCCTGATCCCCGCACTAAGAAAGTGGTGCGTGTTCCCAGTACGGCCCGACCCGTTCCTGCTTCCCGCACAAGGCCAGTGGTGCGTGTTCCCAGTACGGCCCAACCCTTTACTGCTCCCCGCACTAAGTTAGTGGTGCGTGTTCCCAGTCCGGCCCGTTCCTGCTCCCCGCACTAAGTTAGTGGTGCTTGTTCCCAGTACGGCCCGACCCGTTCCTGCCCCCCGCACTAAGCCAATGGTGCGGGTCGCCAGCCCGGTCCGGCCTGTTCCTGCTCCCCGCACCAAGCCAATGGTGCGCGTCGTCAGCCCGGTCCGGCCCGTTCCTGCTCCCCGCACCAAGCCAGTGGTGCGCGTCGTCAGTCCGGCACGGTCCGTGCTTGTTCCACCGTTGCCTGGTCCGGCACCGGTCAGCTGCTCCACACCGGAGCCAGAGCAATCCGCTCCACCGATGTCCAGTCCAGCTCCGGCCAGCGGGGCCAGACCAGACCAGACCAGGGGCGCTACGGGGGGGTAGAGAGAGAGTGGTGGTCACGCCCGGAGCCGGATCCGCCTCCAAGGCGGAATGCCCACCCGGCCCCTACCCTCTTGTGTTTGGTTGGCGCGGTCACAGTCCGCGCCTTTGGGGGGGGGGTACTGTCACGCCCTGGCTCTGGGGACTCTTGAAAGTTGAGCCAGGGTGTGTAGTGTCTATGTTGTTTGTTCTATGTTCATGTTCTAGTTCATGTGTTTCTATGTTGGCCAGGGTGGTTCCCAATCAGAGGCAGCTGTTGCTTGTTGTCTCTGATTGGGAACCATACTTAGGCAGCCTGTTGGCACCTGTGATTTGTGGGATCTTGTTCTGTATAGGTTTGTGTTGGTGAACCTTTTGACTTCACGTATCGTTTTGTTGTTGGTGGAAAGTACTAATTAAAAGATGTACGCCTATCACGCTGCGCCTTGGTCTGCTAATTATAACGATCGTGACAGTAACACAACAATTAACAGTGAAAAGATAGAAGCCTGTACAGAATAAAAATATTCCAAAACATGCATCCTGTTTGCAATAAGGCACTAAATTAAAACAGCAAAAAATGTGGCAAAGAAATTAACTTTATGTCCTGAATACAAAGCATTATGTTTGGGGCAAATCCAACACAACACATCACTGAGTACCACTCTTTATATTTTCAAGCATGGTGGTGGATGCATCATGTTATAGGTATGCTTGTCTTCGGCAAGGACTGAGGAGTTTTTAAGCGTAAAAATAAACGGAATAGAGCTAAGCACAGGCAAAATCCTAGAGGAAACCCTGGTTCAGTTTGCTTTCCAACAGACCCTGGGAGACAAATTCACCTTTCAGCAGGACAATAAACTAAAATACAAGGCCAAATATACACTGGAGTTGCTTACCAAGACAACATTGAATGTTCCTGAGTGGCCTAGTTAAAGGCCTTAAATTGGCTTAAAAATGTATGGCAAGACTTGAAAATGGCTGTCTAGCAATGATCAACAACCAACCTGACAGAGCTTGAAGATTTTTTTAAAGAATAATGTGCAAATATTGTACAGTCCAGGTGTCCAAAGCTCTTAGAGACTTACCCAGAAAGACTCACAGCCGTAATCGCTGCCAAAGATGATTCTAACATGTATTGACTCAGCGGTTTGAATACTTATGTCAATGAGATATTTCTATATTCATTCTCAATACATGTGTTATTTTCTAAAAATATGTTTTCACTTTGTCATTATGGTGTATTGTGTGTAGATGGGTGAGAAAAAAATAATATTTTGGCAGTAACACAACAAAATGTGGAATAAGTCAAGGGATATGAATACTTTCTGAAGGCACTGTAGTAAAATTATTGGTTTGATTACTTTGATAGACTACTATATCAACCAAATTACTTTAGATTGTTGGGCAGCTAAATCACAAACATGTCTAAACTACAGTTGTTGCGTGTGAAAACTAAAAGAACAAAGACAAAGTGATCTTCTGTCAGAAGATGGGGATAAAAAGCAGGATCATCATCAACACTTAGGAAAGTAAAGCAACCTGAATCATTCATGCTGTGGGTTTCAGATAAATAGATGCACGATTTACATTTGTAAAACTTTCACTGTGAATTAAGTTTGATTTTAGTTGATTGATTATATAATGATTAGAAAGTTTTAAGCTATAATTTGGAGAGAGAAATATGATGGTGCCTCTAGTGATGACAGCTCTTTGAAATTATTTTTGTGGTCGTAGAATAGGTTTGTATTCAGACCTACTGATAGCTCGCTGTAGTTCTATCTAGTAAATAAACTCTTTAGGCTAACAGGGATCACTGAAAATTACATATCCTGAAGAAAATATGGTGTGTTTGCTAGCTTGTTTTAAAGTATGTATGGTTTTGAAATACATTATAGTAGTGGTAATGCAGCTCTTTCAGGGTTATCTTTGGTCTCTTTGTTGCCTCTGATTAATGCCCTCCTTGCCTAGTCCGTGAGTTTTGGTGCCGGCCCTCTCTTGGCAGGTTTGTTGTGGTGCCATATTCTTTCCATTTTTTTAATAATGGATTTAATGGTGCTCCGTGGGATGTTCAAAGTTTCGGATATTTTTTTATAACCCAACCCTGATCTGTACTTCTCCACAACTTTGTCCCTGACCGGTTTGGAGAGCTCCTTGGTCTTCATGGTGCCGCTTGCTTGGTGGTGCCGCTTGCTTAGTAGTGTTGCAGACTATGGGGCCTTTCAGAACAGGTGTATATATACTGAGATCATGTGACACTTAGATTGCACACAGGTGGACTTTATTTTACTAATTATGAGACTTCTGAAGGTAATTGGTTGCACCAGATCTTATTTAGGGGCTTCATAGCAAAAGGGGTGAATACATATGCATGCACCACTTTTCCGTTATTTATTTTTTAGAAACAAGTTATTTTTTTAATTTCACTTCACCAATTTGGACTATTATGTGTATGTCCAGTACATGAAATCCAAATAAAAATCCATTTAAGTTACAGGTTGTAATGCAACAAAATAGGAAAAATGCCAAGGGGGATGAATAGTTTTGCAAGGCACTGTAGACATGGAATCACTGGTCACTTTAATAATGGAACACTAGTCACTTTAATAATGTTTACATACTGTTTTACTCATTTCATATGTGTATACTGTATCCTACTGTATTTTGGTCAATGCCACTCCGACATTGCTCATCCTAATATTTATATATTTCTTAATTCCATTCTTTTACTTTTAGATTTGTGTGTATTGTTGTGAATTTTTAGATACTACTGCACTGTTGGAGCTAGGAAAAACAAACATTTCGCTACACCTGCAATAACATCTGCTAAATATGTGTATGTGACCAATAACATTTTACTTTATTTGATATGCTAAAATAAGACCTTGTTGGGCAGACTCACCAAAGCTACATGCCAGCAGCAGGAGAAGGAGAGAAAAACATACAGCTTTCATCTTTCCTCTTTCTTTCTTCAGGAGTCTTTAGATCTGTCATTCCAACAACAGAAAATAAGGATTCATCAAAGACTCCCTTTATATGGTGGGATTATGCTATGTTCCACAATTACAACATGTACTGAAGGTCTACAAACTGTAGGTCTACCTCTGATTTATTTTAAATGTGCAGAAACATTCTGAAACCAACCATTTCACAACCCCAGTAGCACAATATCATGAGACAACGTTATTAGGAGCTATAGATTGTGGAGTAGTTGATCACCTGGTTGTATTTCCTTTAGTTGTGTGTTGAGCTGCTGTTTACTTCACTTTCCCCTCTTTCTTCTTCTCCTTTTATACAGTATAATATGCAAATAAAGCTGCTATCTATGAGTCACTTGTGTGAGATATTGGCTATATTTACTCAGCTTTAGCACAAGTAGTTCTCCTAGCCTACTCTATACATCACAGGAGGTTGGTGGCACCTTAATTAGGGAGGATGGGCTCGTGGTAATGACTGGAGCGGAATTTGTGGAATGGTATCAAATACATCAAACATGGTTTCCAGGTATTTAATGCCATTCCATTTACTCCGTTCCGGACATTATTATGAGCCGTTCTAGAGCTATCCATACTCTAAAGGTAGGCCTAGCTACTCACAGCTGTGTGGGATTTATGATGAAAATGTAATTTGTTGTAAAAATGGAAATTCAAACTTGGAATATGGTTCTGCAGCAATAATAAAAATGTATCTCAAAATCAATGGAAGTTCCCGGTTTTCCCAACATTTTTGCTGAAATAGGGCGTGCCACAAAACAGTAACTGTGTTCCACACTGGGACATTCCACATTGGGACAGGGTGTAAATAACCTTTTGAAATATCGAACCTCAACAAAACAACTGACTGGTGTGCATAGTTTATTTAAGAGGTGGTATTGATGATGAATCATTCATATCATATGTAAACAAGTTCTTATTATGACATTTAGACATACAGTATGTTGAAATCAGAAACAAAAGTTCCAAATACAGCCCTGCCATTAGTTGAAGGCAGCCAATCCAATAGTTTCAGAAAAGTAGTCACTTTCTGTGGTCTGTATTCAAAAAATTTTAAGTAGTAACTTTCTGAGATCTGTATTCAAATAGTTTTGAAAAGTTGTCAATTTATGAGAGCTGTATTCAAATAGTTTTAAAAAGTATTCATTTTGGGGATCTGTATTAAAATTGTTGTTTGTTCCCCTGGAAAAATATAGTTACTTTCCGCAACGCAGAGATAAAACTATAGTTATCCCAGGTCTGCTCTGTTCCACATCGGGACAGAGTGTGTAATAATAATTTTAAGATATCAAACCCTCAACAGAACAGCTGAATGGAGTCTATATTTTCTGTGGTGGTACTGGGTAATACATCATAGAGGCTATAAACTAGTCCTGTATATGACTTGTATATGATTTATCATATACTGTATAAACTAAACTTGCTCAGTGCAGTGCTCATGTTCCAGGCCATCACCTGGCTAATCACAGGTTAATTATGTCAAACATAAATAATAAATAAATGCAAACTGTTTGGAACAAAGACGCAAAATACAACTTTATTTGTGTAACTTCTTGACAGTTTCAATCATCTACATTGATTCATGACATTCAGCTTAGTACAATTAATGGACTGTATAGTATACAGTATGTTAGACAGAGGATGTGTCTCTCAGTTGCATTGGTTGGAGGTGCAGCAATAGGCATCAATGTCCTTGTTGCTTCCCAGCAACCTGCATTCTGACATCTTCATGCATCTCTTGAAATATGAGATAGCTGTGGAGAGAGAGAAGCGAGACATAGGGTAAAACACCAGATACAGAAGACACAAACCAGCACATTTTCTTGATTGGCTCAAGCAAATGTTTTCCTTAGATGTCAATCAAAAGGATCCGATATTTGGTGTTTTACCGATTGGTTATTGATCCTAGGGTTACACACATAGTAAAGTGCCTAGTGAAGGGATATATACAGATGAAACTCAGGGTATACTGCCTAGTGAAGAGGATAATAGATACGCACGGAGTGGGGGCTTGAATATGACCGTGCCGCAGGTGTCATGGTCAATACGGCAGGTCTCCACTGTGTTTCTGCAGCCTTTGCCAATACAACGGTTGCATTTCAGGCCCTCTCCTGGAGAAAACAGAAGAACAGTATTATCTCTGTTGTTTTGGAGTGCATCTGGTTATCCATTGTGTAAACTGAGAGACTGGAGATTAAAGAATGGAGATAAGAATATAAGAAATCAAGCTTTAATCTGGTACATGTGTTTATTTGGCATTGTCCCTGTCATATAGAAATTAAATAATATAAAGAAGACCTTGATGGGCAGACTCACCAAAGCTACATGCCAGCAGGAGAAGGAGAGAAAAACATACGGCTTTCATCTTTCCTCTGTCTTTCTTCGGGAGTGTTTTGATCTATCGTTCCAACAATAGAAAAAGGATTCACCAAAGACTCCCTCTATGTTGTGGGATTATGCCATGTTCAACAATTGCAACATGTAGGTCCATGTTAGTCTGATTCATTTTAAATGTGCAGGAACTTTCTGAAACCAACCATTTCACAACCCCAGTAGCACAATATCATGAGGCAAAGTTATTAGGAGCTATAGATTGTGGAGTAGTTGCTTACCTGATTGTATTTCCTGTAGGTGTGTTGAGCTCCCTTTACTTCCCTCTACTTTTATACAGCATAATATGCTAATAAACCTGCTATCTATGAGTCCTTTGTGTGAGATATTGGGCAATGTATTTACTCAGGTTTAGCACAAGTAGTTCCCTATATCTCTGTAAATGAACAGATTTCACAAGACACAAAGGTTTGCAGTGTCGTGTTCCACGCTGGGAAATTCCACATTGGGAAAGGGTGTTAAGAGAATTTTGAAATATCAAACATCAACAGAACAACTGACTGGTGTACATAGTTTATGTAAGAGGTGGTATTGATGATGAATCATTCATATCATATGTAAACAAGTTCTTATTATGACATTTAGACATATGTTGAAATCAGAAACAAAAGTTCCTGTCACGCCCTGACTCAGAGGACGCTTATATGTTGAGTCAGGGTGTGTATATTCCTTGTTGTGATTTTCTATGTTGTATTTTCTATGTTTAGATCTAGTAGGTATAGATCTATGTTGGCCGGTGTGGTTCCCAATCAGAGGCAGCTGTCGCTCGTTGTCTCTGATTGGGGACCATACTTAGGCAGCCTATTGGCACTAGTGGGTTGTGGGATCTTGTTCCGTGTGAGGTATGTTTTTTGTGTACCTTGGACTTCACGGTTCGTTTCTTGTTTTGTCGTTGTGTTTATAAGTCAAATAAACATGTATGCATATCACGCTGCGCCTTGGTCTGACCCGTCCTCCAACGAGCGACGACAGAAGATCCCACCAAACAAGGACCAAGCAGCGTGCCCAGGAAGAGCAAATAGCCATGTCACAGGTGGGCAAATGGTGGTCATGGGAGGAGATATTTGCGGGGAAAGGGCCATGGGCGAAGGTAGATGCCCAGGCAGGAGAGGAGAAACGGTGCCAACCGTGCCGACGACGGAGACCCGAGAGGCAACCCCAAGAAATGTTGGGGGGGGGGGCACACGGGGTGGATGATGAGGCTACAGGAGGCTAAAAGGGAGAAGGAAAGTGTAGAGGCACGGCGAGAGGAGCTGGTTAGGCAGCAGAAGGAGCGGGGGTTAATAAAGGAACCCAGTCCCGCTCCTCGCACCAAGCAAGTGGTGCGTGTCGCCAGTCCGGTCCGGCCCATTCCTGTTCCTATGGTAATGTTTTATGTATCATTAAGGAAAATGTTGGGAAATGTCAAAGATAAAATATAGTAAACATGATTGACATTTTATAAGTCCAGATGCATGTCTAAATAAGGAATATAGTCAATACAATGTGTAAACATGCTTTGATGAATGTATGTATTTTATTTTTAAAAAGTGTCTGAGCCATGCCACCAATATAATGAGATAAGGGAAAGAGGCAAAAGCGCCCATGGCCTTTTGGAGTAAACAACATGTGTTATTGGACTTTCAAAGATAATAGTGGCGTGGCAGTTAAAGATGTTAATCAGTGATCTTAACGGGAGTAGCTTTGTAAGCTATGTAAACATGACTGTGCATTTGTGTGTGTATATAAGAGATCTCTAAGCCAAAGAGAGACAGCCGTTCCATGGAGTGGCTCGTCTTTGTTACGCAATAATAAAGTCTAATTTCTGGATTCACAAGCTCCAGTCTCTTGAGAGATATTTTTGAGTTGACTATTTTTTTGTCAAATATTTCTACGACACTCCCCGCGCCAAGCTAGTGGTGCGCTTCGCCAGCCCGGTCCGGCCTGTTCCTGCCCCTCGCACCAAGCTAGTGGTGCGCTTCGCCAGCCTGGCCCGGCCTGTTCCTCCCCTCGCACCAAGCCAGTGGTGCGCGTCGCCAGCCCGGCCCGGCCTGTTCCTGCCCCTCGCACCAAGCCAGTGGTGCGCGTCGCCAGCCCGGCCCGGCCTGTTCCTGCCCCTCGCACCAAGCCAGTGGTGCGCGTCGCCAGCCCGGCCCGGCCTGTTCCTGCCCCTCGCACCAAGCCAGTGGTGCGCGTCGCCAGCCCGGCCCGGCCTGTTCCTGCCCCTCGCACCAAGCCAGTGGTGCGCGTCGCCAGCCCGGCCCGGCCTGTTCCTGCCCCTCGCACCAAGCCAGTGGTGCGCGTCGCCAGCCCGGCCCGACCTGTTCCTGCCCCTCGCACCAAGCCAGTGGTGCGCGTCGCCAACCCGGCCCGGCCTGTTCCTGTTCCTCGCACCAAGCCAGTCCGGAGCCTGAGCAGTCCGCTCCACCGGTGCCCGGTCCAGCTCCGGTCAGCGGCTCCAGTCCAGACCCAGACGTCAGCCCCTCTCCAGGTTCGGGGTCTCCCACACCAGGGTCCAGACAGGGCTTGGGTATAGTGGGAGGAAGGGCAACGCCCGACTAGACCAGACCAGGGGCGCAACAGGGAGGCAGAGAGTGAGAGGTCGTCACGCCATGAGCCGGATCCGCCTCCGAGGCGGAATGCCCACCCGGCCCCTACCCTGTTGTGTATGTTGTGCGGTTGGAGTCCGCACCTTTGGGGGTACTGTCACGCCCTGACTCAGAGGACGCTTGTATGTTGAGTCAGGGTGTGTATATTCGTGTCTATGTTGTATTTTCTATGTTTAGTTCTAGTAGGTATAGATCTATGTTGGCCGTGTGGTTCCCAATCAGAGGCAGCTGTCGCTCGTTGTCTCTGATTGGGAACCATACTTAGGCAGCCTATTGGCACTTGTGGTTTGTGGGATCTTGTTCCGTGTAGGTATGTTGTTTGTGAACCTTGGACTTCATGTTTCGTTTTGTTGTTTTGTCGTTGTTTAGGGTTCAAATAAACATGTATGCATATCACGCTGCGCCTTGGTCTGACCATCTATGAACGGTCGTGACAGTTCCAAATACAGCCCTGCCATTAGTTGAAGGCAGCCAATCCAGTAGTTTCAGAAAAGTTGTCACTTTCTGAGATCTGTATTCAAATAGTTTTGAAAAGTTGTCAATTTATGAGAGCTGTATTCAAATAGTTTTAAAAAGTATTCATTTTGGGGATCTGTATTAAAATAGTTGTTTGTTCCCCCGGAAAAATAGTTACTTTCCGCAACGCAGAGATAAAACTATAGTTATCCCAGGTCTGCTCTGTTCCACATCGGGACAGAGTGTGTAATAATAATTTTAAGATATCAAACCCTCAACAGAACAGCTGAATGGAGTCTATATTTTATGTGGTGGTACTGGGTAATACATCAAAGAGGCTATTAACTAGTCCTGTATATGATTTATCATATATAAACTAAACTTGCTCAGTGCAGTGCTCATGTTCCAGGCCATCACCTGGCTAATCACAGGTTAATTATGTCAAACATAAATAATATATAAATGCAAACTGTTTGGAACAAAGACGCAAAAGTACAACTTTATTTGTGTAACTTCTTGACAGTTCCAATCATGTGCATTGATTCATGACATTCAGCTTAGTACAATTAATGGACTGTATAGTATAAAGTATGTTAGACAGAGGATGTGTCTCTCAGTTGCATTGGTTGGAGGTGCAGCAATAGGCATCAATGTCCTTGTTGCTTCCCAGCAACCTGCATTCTGACATCTTCATGCATCTCTTGAAATATGAGATAGCTGTGGAGAGAGAGAAGCGAGACATAGGGTAAAACACCAGATACAGAAGACACAAACCAGCACATTTTCTTGATTGGCTCAAGCAAATGTTTTCCTTAGATGTCAATCAAAAGGATCCGATATTTGGTGTTTTACCGATTGGTTATTGATCCTAGGGTTACACACATAGTAAAGTGCCTAGTGAAGGGATATATACAGATGAAACTCAGGGTATACTGCCTAGTGAAGAGGATAATAGATACGCACGGAGTGGGGGCTTGAATATGACCGTGCCACAGGTGTCATGGTCAATACGGCAGGTCTCCACTGTGTTTCTGCAGCCTTTGCCAATACAACGGTTGCATTTCAGGCCCTCTCCTGGAAAAACAGAAGAACAGTATTATCTCTGTTGTTTTGGAGTGCATCTGATTATCCATTGTGTAAACTGAGAGACTGGAGATTAAAGAATGGAGATAAGAATATAAGAAATCAAGCTTTAATCTGGTACATGTGTTTATTTGGCATTGTCCCTGTCATAGAAATGAAATAATATAAAGAAGACCTTGATGGGCAGACTCACCAAAGCTACATGCCAGCAGGAGAAGGAGAGAAAAACATACGGCTTTCATCTTTCCTCTGTCTTTCTTCGGGAGTCTTTTAATCTGTCGTTCCAACAATAGAAAAAGGATTCACCAAAGACTCCCTCTATGTGGTGGGATTATGCCATGTTCAACAATTGCAACATGTAGGTCCATGTATGTCTGATTCATTTTAAATGTGCAGGAACATTCTGAAACCAACCATTTCACAACCCCAGTAGCACAATATCATGAGGCAAATTTATTAGGAGCTATAGATTGTGGAGTAGTTGCTTACCTGATTGTATTTCCTGTAGGTGTGTTGAGCTCCCTTTACTTCCCTCTACTTTTATACAGCATAATATGCTAATAAACCTGCTATCTATGAGTCCTTTGTGTGAGATATTGGGCAATGTATTTACTCAGGTTTAGCACAAGTAGTTCCCTATATCTCTGTAAATGAACAGATTTCACAAGACACAAAGGTTTGCAGTGTTGTGTTCCACGCTGGGAAATTCCACATTGGGAAAGGGTGTTTTTTGAAATATCAAACATCAACAGAACAACTGACTGGTGTACATAGTTTATGTAAGAGGTGGTATTGGATGATGAATCATTTGTAAACAAGTTATTATTATGACATTTAGACATACAGTATGTTGAAATCAGGAACAAAAGATTAAAATAACATTTTGCAATACTGAATGTATTTTATTGCCATTTGAACTGGGCTCCAGCCACATGCATACCAATGATGCAGTAGGTGAATAGAGGCCTGGCTCTTATATGTTACAGTTGTCCCAGTTGCAGCAGGTGACTCTCAGACCCTCGGTTACACCAAGCTTCAGGCACTCCATCATCTTGAAGCAGGACTTGTGGAAGGTGTTCTCTGGAGAAATAGAGAGAGAAAGATAGAGAGGGGGGGGGAGAGAGATGATGATGACGAAACCCACTGGGCCCAGACGTCAGTGCAACAGAGAGAGAGAGAGAGAGAGAGAGAGAGAGAGAGAAGAAGAAAAAATAGAAACATTAAGGAAAGCACGACTAAACTTTGAAAGTCACTGTCCATAGTCATAGTGTGTAGTCTAGTACAGACTACTGAACTACTATCAAGGTTTTTTATCCGAACTTTTGAAAATAAAAACATTATGACGGCCACCAGGAGCAGGAGAGCAAAAGCAACGACTTTCATGTTTGGATGTGGTTCTAAGAGATAGAGAGACATATCAATAGTGTAACCTATATAGACATTAAAAATAACATATTGTTCAAAACCTTAAAGTCGTTGTGTCCTAGGCTCAGACAGACATTACAAACAGGTTCAAAAAGTGTGAAGTCAGTGCCCTTTAGCCCATCTTACCTTCTGGACCTCTGCACGTTTCAGTGTAACTCTCCTTCCTCCGGACCCTCGTTTTATACAGCAATATGAGACTGATAAAGAGAGTGCTGTGGGAAAATAACCAGATTAAAAAAACATGTCCTTTTTAAAGCAAGGACACAGGTACAGTGTCAGACGTGAATACGTACAGTACTGGAATGGGTAGCCTATCACTCAAATGAAAGGATAATTGGGTTAAGTTTATATATGATAAATCATATACAAGACTAGTTAATAGCCTATATGATGGTTGTGTGATGTTTTGGGGATGCTTTGCTGCCTCAGGACCTGGACGACTTGCCTTAATAGAAGGAACCATGAATTCTGCCCTGTATCAGAGAATTCTACAGGAGAATGTCAGGACATCCGTCTGTGAGCTGAAGCTGAAGCGCAGCTGGGTCATGCAGCAAGACAATGATCCAAAACATACAATCAAGTTACAAGAAAATGGCTAAAAAGCAACAAATTTGAAGTTTTGGAATGACCTAGTCAAAGTCCAGACCTAATCCCAATTGAGATGTTGTGGCAGGACTTGAAACTAGCAATTCATGCTTGAAAACCCACAAATGTCACTGAGTTACAGCAGTTCTGCATGGAAACGTGGGCCAAAAAGACTGATCAACGACTACAGGAAACGTTTGGTTGGAGTCATTGCAGCTAAAAGTGGCACAATCAGTTTATGAGTATAAGGGGGCAATTACTTTTTTCATTTTGTTTATGAAATAAAATAAATAAGTATATAATTGTTGTGTTATTTGTTCATTCAGGTTCCCTTTATCTAATATTAGGTTTTGGCTGAAGATCTGATAACGTTCAGTATCAAAAATATGCAAAAATAGAGAAGATTAGAAAGGGGGCAAATAATTGATTACAGCGCTGTACTGACAAGGTGCCAAATGAAATGGGAGTATACTGTATGTTTAAAACAGGTTAAAACAATAATGTTCTCACTTTATTCGCTTCCAGAAAACTAGAATATAGAATAGAATAAAATAAAAATATATAGAAAATATAGAATAAAATGGATATGTAAGCCTAGCAAGCAAATATGAAAAATCTGATATATTCTCAAGAACTCCTTGACATTATGTTGGCCTATTGAAATAAGCATGTTCATTCTCTATGATGCTGTTGGTCTTTGTACTGTATGTTATGCTCTGTGTGATCCATTGTACTACTCCCTGAGCTAGACCATTTCCCATAAATTACACTTTTAGAGGTTGATCACAAAGGATCACATTGTTCATCATCAACCCTCTTCCCTATGAAGTACACTTAGTCACAACACTAATTTGACTATGAAGTACACTTAGTCATAAGCCTAATTTGACTATGAAGTACACTTAGTCACAAGCCTAATTTGGATACTCATGAATTGAACATCACTGGCTAAAATGCAGCATGCTTAGAAAAATGGCTATATTAATCTAATTTGATATATTAAGAAGATTTTCAGTCTCTAAATCTAAGAAACAACTAATTGATTCATTACATAAACTAGATTTTGTTATTTCAGTGCTTAGCTTTCTGTGGGATACAGTGCCTTCAGAAATTATTCATACCCCTTGACTTATTCCACATTTTGTTGTTACAGCCGGAATTGAAAATGGATTAAATTGATTTTTTTTCTCACCCATCTACACACAATACCCCATAATGACAAAGTGCAAACACGTTTTTAGACATTTTTGCACATTTATTGAAAATGAAATACAGAAATGTCTCATTTACATAAGAATTCACAGCCCTGATTCAATACATGTTAGAATCACTGTTGGCAGCGATTACAGCTGTGAGACTTTCTGGGTAAGTCTCTAAGAGCTTTGCACACCTGGATTGTACAATATTTGCACATTATTCTTTAAAAAATTATTCAAGCTCTGTCAGGTTAGTTGTTGATCATCGCTAGACAGCCATTTTCAAGTCTTGCCATAGATTTTCAAATTGATTTAAGTCAAAACTGTAACTAGGCCACTCAGGAGCATTCAATGTTGTCTTGGTAAGCAACTGCAGTGTATATTTGGCCTTGTGTTTAAGGTTATTGTCCTGCTGAAAGGTGAATTTGTCCCACCATGGTCTGGTGGGACAAATTCAGACCATGGTGGGACAACAGCAGACTCAACCAAGTTTTCCTCTAGGATTTTGCCTGTGCTTAGCTCTATTCTGTTACTTTTATCCCCCCAAAAAACTCCCTTGCCGATGACAAGCATACACATAACATGATGCATCCACCATCATGCTTGAAAATATGAAGAGTGGCACTCAATTATGTGTTGTGTTGGATTTGCCCCAAACATAACGCTTTGTATTCAGGACATAAAGTTAATTTCTTAGCCAAATGTTTTGTTGTTTTACTTTAGTGCCTTATTCTTTTCACTCTGTCATTAGTTAGTATTGAGTTAGGAAGGACACCTGTGTCTTTGTAGTGACCAGGGCCGGCTCTAGCCTTTTGGGGGCCCTATGCGAGATTTGGTTGGGGGGCCCCATCACCAAGAGGGCAAAATGTTATAGCAGCCCCCCTCTTGACGGCAGAGAGAAAAATTTACATTTTAAAACACGTTTTCTGCAGTTCTACACATTTTGCCATGGGGTGGAGAGAAAATTTGGCTATTTTATAACACATTTCATGCAATTCTACTCATGTTGCCAGTTGGAAAAGCTAATTTCCTTAAATTCTACACATTTTGCCATGGGGTGGATAATTTTAAAGGGCAATTCTGCCACTTTTCAACCTCGTATTCATCATCTTCAGCGCCAAACCAGTGTCTACATATGTGAAAACAGCGCGCTTCTATGATCTGTGGTTAAAAAGATAAGGTCTTTAAAAAATGCTTCTCTCTGACATCACATGGTAGGATTAGAAGTAAAAAATTGTGATTTTCAAAACCTGGAACGAGTTTCTAGCCCAAGGTAGGGTATTTTCTATCTGTCACGATCGTCGGAAGGAGCGGACCAATACGCAGCGCGTGGAGGAACATGATGACTTTATTTATAAAGCAACCATGCAAACAACAAAAGACGGTTAGTGAAGTCCTAACGAATAATACACTGAACAGTAAGGAACTCACAAAACAAAGGTGAAAACTGACAGTTAAATATGGTTCAATCAGAGATAACGAAACACAGCTGACACTCACAATCTCGGAATAAAGTCATTGACTACAACATACAACACCTAGAAACAACCCACAGACCTGCAACATAGAAATACACCTGACAGAACTACCAACATAGAAAACACCTAAATCCCCAACAAAACAACATACACTCTAGCTCACATACAAAAGTCCTAGAGCCAGAGTGTCACACTATCACCTTGAATCTCATATTGTTTGAAAATCACTGTTTTTAACTTTTGATGATGTCATCGGGTAGACCATTTAAACTTTATATTTAATTCTACAAAACTTAGCCATTTTCACATATGTTGACACTGGTATTGTGCTGGAGATAATGCAAATGAGGTTGAAAAGTGGTGGAGTTGCAAATTACCTGCAATTCTACTCATTTTGCCATGGGGCAGAGATAAAAAATAAATCTCAAATGTTATAACAAATTTCATGCCATTGTACTCATTTTGCCATGAGGCACCTAGAAATGTTTGCAGTTTTAAATATATTTTTCTGCAATTCTACTCATTTTGCCATGTGGCACACATAAGCTTTTGCAGTTTTGAAGCTCATTTCCTGCATTTCTACAAATTTTGCCATGACTTACAGTATGCCTTGATAATGATATCTGAGTGAGAGTGACTAACAAATTCAGTAGGGGCCCCCTGGCAATCAGGGCCCCTGGGCACATGCCCCAAGTTTAGATAACTGGCCAGACAAACTTATCAATCCAAAAATTGTTAGCTGACATGGCTAATTGAGTGACTGTCAGTGACTGACAAAACAAGAGAAAAACTGCTGATGCACAACCAAATTGTATATTCTACTATTCTAACTTGCAACAGTAAGTTCAGACCCCAACTGGGTTCCAAAAAAACACACACATAAGCAACGCTTATGTCGTTTATAGCTGGAGCCGGCCCTGGTAGTGACTGTGTGTATTGATACACCATCCAAAGTGTAATTAATAACTTCACCATGCTCAAAGGGATATTCAATGTCTGATTTTCTTTTCTTTTTTTACCCATCTACCAATAGGTGCCCTTCTTTGCGGGGCATTGGAAAACCTCCCTGGTCTTTGTGGTTGAATCTGTGTTTGAAACTCATTGCTCGACTGAGGGACCTTACAGATAATACTATGTGTGGGGTACAGAGATGTTTTATTTATTTATTTATTTAACCTTTATTTAACCAGGCAAGTCAGTTAAGAGCAAATTCTTATTTACAATGACGGCCTACCCCGGCCAAACCCAGACGACGCTGGGCCAATTGTGCGCCGCCCTATGGGACTCCCAATCACGGCCGGATTGTGATACAACCTGGAATCGAACCAGGGTCTGTAGTGATGCCTCTAGCACTGAGATGTAAAGAAGAATTTGTTCTTAACTGACTTGCCTAGTTAAATAAAAATGAAATAATGTACAACCAATTCTTGCAATTACATTTATATCCACTAGAGGGCACCATCAACACACTAATATTCACTGAGATTGACAGAGCCAGACAGTCTTCTGTGCCATTATAATTATGCTTTCATCCTAACAAACCAGTTTACCCAAGATGTGTGTACACATATAATAGAACACAAAATGTATTAACACACATTTATTACTTACAAATCTTTTGTTCCTTCATTTTCTTAGTTAAGCTCTGTGCTTTGTGCCTCTCTGGAGTAGCATTGTACTAATGATAACATAGCAATACATTACTTATATAAAATAAATAGTGAATTACCACTAATATTCACATGTGAAAATTTTATTTCATCGTCTCGGCCACAACATATCCGGCGCACGCACGCACACACACACAAACACATACACACACACCACAATAGTGTGTTTAAAGCGTTTTGAGAAGTACACAACTATATCCAGTGAGCACTGATACATCAAAATGGTCATGGTTCACAAGTGTACGTTCAAATAAGACATTTGGTGTGTTCAATAAGCTACAATACAGTTAAATAACAGTCTTGTTCAGAGATTATAAAGACATTCGCCCTGTATAAATCATGGGGCTACACATTGGCTGCCTCCCAGGCTTTGACACAATGTCTGAAGTCCCTTTGCCAGCTGCTATCCATTTGGAATCTGTCTTTCTCTCTCTGTATCTCTTTCCTCACTTACCCTTCTTCTCTCTGCTGTCTGACAAGCCCACTGATTCCAACACAAACAGACACATCCTCTCCCCTCCTCTCACTCCCCTCTCTACTATACTCCCCCTCGCTGGGGAAAGCTCTCTGTTTCCTCCCTCCTTACAGTGCTTTACTCAATCGCCTCCATCTTAATTTAAAACATGTATCACAGATGAGGGACAATCACAAGAAAAGTATTTTTAAAAACATGGACCAAGTTTTAAAGGCCTACCTCTTAGTAAAACAACTTTGTGTGACCCTGCTACAGTATGTCCTAATTATTTACCGATGATCTTTGTGAGTCCATATATCCAGTATCTCTCTCAAAGAGCTTCAGCGGTAGACAATGGCAGTATTGATGCCACTTTATCTCCATGTAGTCAAGTTAGTTAGTGCACATCCCCAGAAGAGGTGTAATACTTCCGCTGGTCCTTTTAGGGTGAGTCACTCACATCCCATGTCTGGGCAACTACTGTGCTGTTGGACCTGACCCTACTACCTAACTCATGTGCCAGGGTAGAGGGTACAAACTGCATCCTGGCACTTTGTGTAGAGAGTAAACACTCCTAAATATAATAATCTTCCCCCCTTGTCCTGTAGGGAGCCGCTGTACAACGAAAGCCATCATAGGACGACACAGTGCAGTCTGTGGGAGACAGTGGACCTGTCGGCCCGCCACTTGGTTATCCTCTTCTTCTTCTGGCTCCTCTCTGGAATCTGTTGCCTGGGTGAGCGCGAGAGAGAGAGAGAGAGAGAGAGAGAGAGAGAGAGAGAGGGAGAGAGAGAGAGAGAGAGAGAGCTTAAAATGGCTTTCATAGCTTTTGTATCAAACAGACCTTCTCTAAATAATCTGTTGTGGTAACATACCTGATTACTCTAACTAACTCATGGAATGCCTTGTCAACATTCATGGCTGGGTCCTTAGCACTTGTTTCAATGTAAGCTATCTGTAAATTAAAAAAATCTGAATTGAGTAAGGAGATCAAACAATATCTGTAAATTATATATATGTAAAGTTCACACATTCACTCACACTGTGTTTACTAGCCATCTCCCTCCCCTGATCACTGGGTATTTTACGTAAGTGCAGCAGGTCCACTTTGTTGGCCACAAGAACCATAGGAAAGGATTCCCTAAAAAATAAGGAAAATAATAATGAACGAATGAACAAATGAACGAATGGATGAACGAATGGATGGATGGACGGACTAATAAATGCATGAATGCATGAATAACTGAATGAATGACTGTTGTCCTGGCCAAGGCCACCAGTGGGAGGTAAAGTAGTAAATCCCACCGGTCCTTCACCCTGAGGATGAGCTGATGGAAGCGGTCCACATGTTCAAAGCTGGCCTTGTCTGTGACAGAGAACACGATGAGGAACCCATCCCCAGTCCTCATGTACTGTTCCCTCATAGCACTGAACTCCTCTTGGCCTGCTGTATCCAGAACTGCAGAGACAGACACATGCACGATCAGACGGGTCACACACATAACATCTACACTGAGAACAGTATTATGAATGATCCTGGTTATTCATAAATATGTGTAACTGTGTGCTGATCCCTCACATCTAACAATGGTAGCACAATAATGTGTTCCTTTTTTCTCCTTATAACAGAACATTCAATCTTGTTCTTCAGTACATTACAAAGGTTATTTCTGGGAAAACGATATAGTACTTTGGCCAGGTTAACAGGTTGGGCTTTTTATTTGTAATGTACACTACCAGTCAAAAGTTTGGACACACCTACTCATTCAAGGGTTTTTCTTTATTTTTACTATTTCTTACATTGTAGAATAATAGTGAAGACATCAAAACTATGAAATAACACATATGGAATCATGTAGTAACCAAATCAGTGTTAAACAAATCAAAATATATTTTATATTTGAGATTCTTCAAATAGCCACACTTTGCCTTGATGACAGCTTTGCACAATCTTGGCATTCTCTCAACCAGCTGCATGAGGTAGTCACCTGGAATTCATTTCAATTAACAGGTGTGCCTTCTTAAAAGTTAATTTGTGGAATTTCTTTCCTTCTTAATGCATTTGAGCCAATCAGTTGTGTTTTGACAAGGTGGGGGGGTATACAGAAGATAGCCCAATTTGGTAAAAGACCAAGTCCATATTATGTCAAGAACAGCTCAAATAACAAACGACAGTCCATCATTACTTTAAGACATGAAGGTCAGTCAATATGGAACATTTCCATATAATACGGAAAATTTCAAGTGCAGTCGCAAAAACCATCAAGCACTATGATGAAACTGGCTCTCATGAGGACCACCACAGGAATGGAAGACCCAGAGTTACCTCTGCTGCAGAGGATAGGTTCATTAGAGTTACCAGCCTTAGAAATTACAGCCCAAATGAAAGCTTCACAGAGTTCAAGTCCCAGACACATCTCAACATCAACTATTCAGAGGGGACTGTGTGAATCAGGCCTTCATGGTCGAATTGCTGCAAAGAAACCACTACTAAAGAACACTAATAAGAAGAAGAGACCTGCTTGGGCCAAGAAACATGAGCAATGGACATTAGACCGGTGGAAATGTGTCCTTTGGTCTGGAGTCCAAATTTGAGATTTTTGGTTCCAACTGCCGGTCGTCGTCACCGGCTTTCTAGCTGCCACCGATCTACGTTTCTGTTTTCCATTTGTTTTGTCTGTATTGTACACACCTGGTTCCCATCACGTTAATTTGTTTTCCTATTTAACCCTCTGGTTCCCTCATGGTGTTGTGCGTGATTGTTCTTTGTTTGGTGTTTATACTGCTGTGGAAATTAGATTTGTTGTTTTTCGAGTAAAGTTTGTCTATTACTCAGTTCTGTGTCCTGCGCCTGACTCCGTCCTACCGCTGCACACTGACACCTGACAGAATCACGCACCCCATATGGAGTCAGCAGGTACACCCAGTCCTCCGTTACCGGTGGAGTAGCGCGTCCAGCAGCACGCGACGATGCTCCACAATCTGGGCACAGCCATGGATCGCGTGCTGCACACCATGGAGCGATGGGAGAGAGAGGGTTTTTCCACAACCCCATCAACTTCACCTCAACCCACACCGCTGTCCACCCCTCCGTCACCTGGACCCAGTGGGATTCGGCTCTCGCTCCCGCAGGCCTATGATGGGACGGCTGCCGGGTGCCAGGGGTTCCTGCTCCAGGTGGAGCTCTACCTGGCGACCGTCCACCCGGCCCCCTCGGGAGTCGAGAAAGTGTCCGCCCTCATCTCCTGTTTGTCGGGGAAAGCGCTGGAGTGGGCCAACGCCGAATGGGGAGGGATAAACGCTACGTTGGTTCGCTATGAGGATTTCACCCGCCTGAGGGGAGAGCGGTGGGGGAACGCTTGTTCCATCTCAGACAGGGGAAGAGGAGCGCAAAGGACTTCGCTCTGGACTTCAGGACCCTGGCTGCCAGCACGGGATGGAATGAGAGGGCCCTGATCGACCATTACCGGTGTAGTCTACGGGAGGACGTTCGTCGGGAGCTGGCCTGCAGGGACACCACCCTTACACTCGACCAGCTGGTGGATTTATCCGTCCGGCTGAATAACCTGTTGGCCACCCGCGGACGTCCGGATCAGGGTCCGTCCATTCCATCCCCCAGCACCTCCGACCCTACCCCTATGGAGCTCGGAGGTGCTGCTCTAAGGGTGACCGGAGGGGGGGCTGTTTCCTGCACCAAGTGTGGCCGCAGAGGGCACACTGCTGGTCGGTGCTGGGGAGGTTCCCCAGGGAGTCGAGGCAGCAGGCAGGGCACTGGTGGATCATCCCAGGTGAGTTGGCACCCGACTCACCCAGAGCTCCCTGTTGCGCACATGTATGTCTGTATAAAGTTTCCTGAGTTTTCCCTGCATTCCCAGCACAAGGCGCTAGTAGATTCAGGCGCAGCTGGGAACTTTATTGACCGTGCATTTGCACTTAGATTAGGGATCCCTATTGTTCCTGTTGATGTGCCCTTTCCTGTACATGCCTTAGATAGTCGTCCTTTAGGATCGGGCCTGATTAGGGAGGTCACAGCTCCACTATATATGATAACGCAGGAGGGTCATGAGGAGAGTATTAGTCTCTTCCTGATTGATTCTGCTGCGTTTCCTGTGGTGTTGGGGCTTCCCTGGTTGGCCCTTCATGACCCCACTATTTTGTGGCAACAGAGGGCTCTGAAGGGATGGTCACGTCAGTGCTCAGGGAGGTGTGTAGGTGTTTCCGTAGGTGCAACTTCGGTGGAAAGTCCAAATCAAGTCTCCCCCATGCACATTCCCTCCCGAATATGCCGATTTGGCTCTCGCCTTCTGTAAAAAGAAGGCGACTCAATTACCACCCCATCGACGGGGGGATTGTGCGATAAATCTCCAGCTAGACGCAGCACCTCCCAGGAGTCACGTGTATCCTCTGTCACAGGAGGAACAGCGGCTATGGAAACATATGTCTCCGAATCTCTGGGACAGGGATACATTCGGCCTTCCACTTTACATGCCTCCTCAAGTTTCTTTTTTGTGAAGAAGAAGGATGGAAGTTTACGCCCGTGCATTGACTATCGGGGTATAAATCAGATCACGGTGAAGTACAGTTACCCGTTGCCTCTCATAGCCAGTGTAACCGAGTCATTGCACAGGGCGCGCTTCTTCACAAAACTGGATCTCAGGAGCGCGTACAACCTGGTGCGTATCCGGGAGGGGGATGAGTGGAAGACGGCATTTAGTACCACCTCTGGGCACTATGAGTACCTCGTCATGCCGTACGGGTTGATGAATGCTCCATCAGTCTTCCAATCCTTTGTAGACGAGATCTTCAGGGACCTGCACGGGCAGGGTGTAGTGGTGTATATAGATGACATTCTCATATACTCCGCTACACGCGCCAAGCATGTGTCCCTGGTGCGCAAGGTTCTTGGTCGACTGTTGAAGCATGACCTGTAAGTCAAGGCTGAGAAATGTCTGTTCTTCCAACAGTCCGTCTCCTTCCTAGGGTACCGCCTGTCCGCGTCATGGGTGGAGATGGAGAATGACCGCATTTCAGCCGTGCGTAATTGGCCGACTCCAACCACGGTAAAGGAAGTGCAGCGACTCTTAGGGTTTGCCAACTACTACCGGAGGTTTATCCGGGGCTTTGGTCAGGTAGCGGCTCCCATTACCTCCTTGCTGAAGGGGGGGCCGGTGCGACTGCAGTGGTCAGCTGGGGCGGACAGGACTTTTGGTCACCTGAAGGCTCTGTTTACCTCAGCTCCCGTGCTGGCTCATCCAGATCCTTCCTTAGCATTCATAATAGAGGTGGACGCGTCCGAGGCTGAGATAGGAGCTGTGCTGTCTCAGCGCTCGGGTACGCCACCAAAGCTCCGCCCCTGTGCTTTCTTTTCGAAGAAGCTCAGCCCGGCGGAGCGAAACTATGATGTGGGGGACCGGGAGCTGTTAGCTGTTGTCAAGGCTCTGAAGGCGTGGAGACATTGGCTTGAGGGGGCTAAACACCCTTTCCTCATTTGGACTGACCACCGCAATCTGGAGTACATCCGGGCGGCGAGGAGACTGAACCCTCGCCAGGCAAGGTGGGCCATGTTTTTCACCCGTTTTGTTTTCACCCTATCCTACAGACCAGGTTCCCAGAATGCTAAGGCAGACGCTCTGTCCCGGATGTATGACTCAGAGGAGCGGTCCACGGATCCCACTCCCATACTTCCAGCTTCTTGCCTGGTGGCACCGGTGGTATGGGAGGTTGACGCGGACATCAAGCGGGCGTTACATACGGAGCCCACTCCCACCCAGTGTCTGGTTGGGCATCTATACATTCCGTTTGATGTCCGCGATCGATTGATCTGTTGGGCCCACACGTCACCCTCCTCTGGTCATCCTGGCATCAGTCGGACAGTGTGCTGTCTTAGTGGGAAGTACTGGTGGCCCACTTTAGCTAAGGACGTGAGGGTTTATGTTTCCTCCTGCTCGGTGTGCGCCCAGTGCAAGGCACCTAGACACCTGCCCAGAGGGAAATTACAACCCCTACCCGTTCCACAATGGCCGTGGTCACACCTATCGGTGGACTTCGTGATGGATCTTCCTCCGTCACGCGGTAACACCACGATCCTGGTCGTTGTGGATCGGTTTTCTAAGTCCTGCCGTCTCCTTCCTTTGCCCGGTCTCCCTACGGCCCTACAGACTGCGGAGGCTCTGTTTACCCACGTCTTCCGGCACTACAGGGTGCCTAAGGATATAGTGTCTGATCGGGGTCCCCAGTTCACATCGAGGGTCTGGAGGGCGTTCATGGAACGTCTGGGGGCCTCGGTCAGCCTGACCTCAGGTTTTCACCCTGAGAGTAATGGGCAGGTGGAGAGAGTTAACCAGGATGTGGGTAGGTTTCTGCGGTCCTATTGTCAGGACCGGCCGGGGGAGTGGGCGGCTTACATCCCCTGGGCAGAGATGGCCCAAAACTCCGTCCGCCACTCCTCCACTAACATGTCTCCATTTCAGTGTGTACTAGGGTATCAGCCGGTCCTGGCACCGTGGCATCAGAGCCAGATGAATGGTTTCGGCACTCGGAGGAGACCTGGGACGCTGCCCATGTACGCCTGCAACGGGCCATCAGGCGACAGAAGGCGAGCGCCGACCGCCACCGCAGTGAGGCCCCGGTGTATGCACCGGGGGACCAGGTCTGGCTCTCGACCCGAAACCTGCCCCTTCGCCTGCCCTGCCGAAAGCTGGGTCCGCGGTTTGTGGGGCCATTTAAAGTCCTGAGGAGACTGAACAAGGTTTGTTATAGGTTACAGCTCCCCCCTGATTACCGTATTAACCCCTCGTTCCATGTGTCTCTCCTCAGGCCGGTGGTGGCTTGTCCGCTCCAGCAGTCTGAGGTACGGGAGGTTCCTCCGCCCCCGCTGGACATCGAGGGGGCCCCGGTGTATACTGTGCGAGCCATCATGGACTCAAGGTGTCGGGCAAGGGGCCTTCAGTACCTCGTGGAGTGGGAGGGGTACGGTCCGGAGGAGAGATGCTGGGTGCCGGTGGAGGAAATCCTGGACCCTTCCTTACTACAGGAATTTCACCATCTCCACCCGGATCGTCCTGTGCCTCGTCCTTCGGGTCGTCCCCGAGGTCGGTGTCGGCGCGCTGCTGGAGCCGCGCGTCAAGGGAGGGGTACTGTCACGACTTCCACCGAAGTGGCTCTCCTTGTGTGGGCGGCTATCGGCGGTCGTCGTCACCGGCTTTCTAGCTGCCACCGATCTACATTTCTGTTTTCCATTTGTTTTGTCTGTATTGTACACACCTGGTTTCCCATCACGTTAATTTGTTTCCCTATTTAACCCTCTGGTTCCCTCATGGTGTTGTGCGTGATTGTTCTTTGTTTGGTGTTTATACTGCTGTGAGCTGATGTATTTCCCTGCTTGGAAATTAGATTTGTTGTTTTTCAAGTAAAGTTAATCTATTCCTCAGTTCTGTGTCCTGCGCCTGACTCCGTCCTACCGCTGCACACTGACACCTGACACGCCGTGTCTTTGTGAGACATGGTGTGGGTGAACGGATGATCTCTGCATGTGTAGTTCCCACCGTAAAGCAGAAGGAGGAGGTGTAATGGTGTGGGGTGCTTTGCTGGTGACACTGTCTGTGATTTATTTAGAATTCAAGGCACACTTAACCAGCATGGCTACCACAGCATTCTGCAGCGATACGCCATCCCATCTGGTTTGGGCTTAGTGGGACTCTCATTTGTTTTTCAACAGGACAATGACCCAACACACCTCCAGGCTGTGTAAGGGCTATTTTACCAAGCAGGAGAGTGATGGAGTGCTGCATCAGATGACCTGGCCTCCACAATCCCCCGGCCTCAACCCAATTGAGATGGTTTGGGATGAGTCGGACGGCAGAGTGAAGGAAAAGCAGCCAACAAGTGCTAAGCATATATGGGAACTCCTTCAAGACTGTTGGAAAAGCATTCCAGGTGAAGCTAGTTGAGAGAATTCCAAGAGTGTGCAAAGCTGTCATCAAGGCAAAGGTGGCTATTTCAAGCATCTCAAATATAAAATATATTTGAATTTGTTTAACACTTTTTTGGTTACTACATGATTCCGTATGTGTTATTTCATAGTGTTGATGTCTTCACCATTATTATACAATGCTGAAAATAGTAAAAATAAAGAAAAACCCTTGAATGAGTAGGTGTGTCCAAACTTTTGACTGGTACTGTATGTGCTATCTATAAATCCATTTACCGTCCAATATGGCCCACTGGGCATCAATCTCAGTGTGTTTGAGGTAGGAGTCTTCGATGGTGGGGTCATAATCAGGGACAAAGATCTTCTGAAAGAACTGAATGGTGAGAGCACTCTTCCCCACTCCCCCATCCCCCACCACTACCAGTTTATACGTGGGGAGATTGTCGCTGGGAACAGCGCTCGTTGCCATAGCGACAGCTATGCTATACCTGGAACACAGAGGGAAGAGGGAAGAGGGAAGATGGTGTATGTCTGACTGATGCTGTTTAGAATGGGCTTTTTGCCCCTCTCTTGTTCTGGACAAAAATACCTGACAAAAATCACAAATGAAATGGCAGAGGTAATAGTGTGGTAATAGATTAAATAATATTATAAAAGCAGAAATCCTTATTTTTCACTGCAATGTATAGTAAACATGATCATCATAATGTTTAATTCCATCCCTTATATAGTCGCTTACTCACTGGGCCAAAACAGTATAATTCTTATGTTGGAATACCCACACCTTTTCACTGAAAACATCAAACACTCAAACAAGGCTGAGGTCTGTACTGTAGCTGTCTATTCCTTGTCTGCTGGATCTTCACTGACGTACTTAAGTCAGGGAATCACCCACCCACACCCACGCCATGAGTAAGCAAACCCAGCCTGCAGCTCCATACAATGGCACGGGTCTAACAGGATGAGGTCACACAGAGAGTTCTTCCTTCCTGCAGTCATCAATGGCGGGAAGTGGCGAGTTTCCTTTCTCAGTGGATACTGTAGCCTGTGTCCCTGGCCAGAGCAGGAAAGGGACCCAGCTGCCTGTGGAACTTACAGGCCCTCCAAAACAATGTTGTAGCCACAGAATGGGCCAAGGGCCAACCAACTTAAACAATTCTCAGTCAAACCTGGGGGCTGGGGAGACCCTATTCTGATGGGTAGTTCTCTGGGTTCCAAGGGGTACTATATTCTCTAGGGCAGTGTTCCCCAAAATCAGCTCCAAGTTATTTTAATTTAAGAAATCTGTTCCCAAGTATTCCCACGCACAATAGAGAGACACGTGATCTTATACAAACCGTAGCAAGGTTTTAATTGATTGTTTTAGGCAAACATTATATCTGTTTGGGCTTCATGTGGTCAATTTGCAGTCTACAAATTATTTGTAATTATGTTCCAGACCCCCGACTATTCGCTCAAGAAAAAAATCAGCCCGCGGCTGAATCTAGTTTATTTTTTCAAAGTATGCAAGATAGGCCTTTAAGTTCTTTTTCAGTTATATGTCATCAATGGCTGTTCTAATCTCATATTATGTAGACCTGCCTGCCCAGCATAACCTGTTGATCAAACGGACTATGTAGTCTGACATGGGTACACGTGATTCCTTATTTCTCAGACACACTTCGCGCACACATACACCTCATTTGTGATCAGTCAGAACTGTGATTCATAAATCCCCATTCATCTCTGATTCACAAATCCCATATCCCCAATTAACACTTTTGTTTTCATAGTGCCAAATTCGACCCCATAACAAAATTTGACAATTCTTTGCTTCAGCATAACCAGATAAAGTGGGATTCCGTATTGTAAAATGCTTCGCCATAGCATATTATTCCATGGTATAATTTGACTTCCACACTAATTTCAGTAGGATACTAGCCGTGACTTTACATCTGAAAACACCAGACATCCCAAAGCATCGCAATCTGTAGTAGCCGATTAAATAAAATAACTTACCCCAATATATTTACGGTAAAGTCACATTTGCTGCCTTCTCATGTTGTAAAACTGACTTCATTCAGATCTGTACATTTCTATCTAATCCATTTCATATCACAGCAGCTGGTAAAGCCAGCATCTGCCACAAAAATGTAACAGTTACTTTGCGTTGCAACAGCTGATACGATAGGTTTGCTTCACGCTGAAGAAGGGGGGTCAATGTGTATTATTTTTGAGCAAATAAGCCATTATTTTAATGATTATAGGTCCCATTTAGAGTTTGTCAGGCTTAATTTAAGTGCTTAAATTATTGACTTTCAATGTGTTATGTTTTTAATCTGCCATTTCTGGAGGGAAAGTATAACAATATTTGAACAGCCTCCCCCTGATGTCGAAATGGAGCATTCCATAATGACTCAAATCCAGATGTGACCATAGAAAAATAATGTAAGTAATTTTCAACCAATAAGCCTAATGCTTATTTACAACGTATCTATAAACTATCTACAAAAACGAATAAAGAACCATTTATTAACAACTTACAAACTCTCCATAAATAATTGTAAGTAGGCTAATGTCACTTACGTGTTACCTAAAAGCGGGCAGTTCTAAATGGAGGCGTACAATAATGGGGATCACTATCAGAGTTCCTGCATTTTCATTTTGAAACTAGATACAATATACCAGTTATTACTATTTCATCTCAAAAAGAAGTGGCATGAACATAGAATTGGCCACTAGATGGGAGTATAGGATATTTATTTGCAAAGGTAGCTAAATGTTTAGCAAGCTTTTAATATATCACACACAAACTACCTTTATGGAAAAATATGTGAAGTTACGTACAATCTAATAATAATAATAATAATATAATAATAATATTTATATTTTATATTTTACCAACTTCTCACAATGTAAACTGCGCGCGTGCGTGGTGTGAAATCTGCGCCTCCGACACAAATGCTACGCCTACTAGGTTGACAGACACCACCCCCGTTCAAAAAATGTGTTGTGGAGTTTACGCCATATTTCGTTGGTGCCCCATGGTTTATGCTGCAGCGATATAAATGATCAACGTCTTCAAACGGGATTGTTTTTTAATTGAACTACAGTTTGGAGACTGCGGAAAAGAAGTTCTGTTTTTGTGTGATCATACCTACCTGCACGTGTATGCCTTGCTCGCATTACAATGGTTGCGTCCTGTATTGACGTTTGCATGGGTCCATCATCGCTGTGGTGCTGAAAAGAAACGAACCCTTGCGGCCGTAGCGAGTGTATGCTGCTGCGAACGATGAGGAGATTTCTGTGGATCTGCAGCGGTTGAATTGCACCACCTCGCCCACTTATTGCTGTGTTCTTGATTTTATCCCTCAAAACCTGGACTCAACCGGAGCAGTTTATGAAGGTAAGCAGCCTGCATAATAATAACGTCATGCCATGGTTCGTTTGCTAGCTGCATAGCACAGCTGATGTAGCAAGCTAGCTAACTAGATGTTCATCTATCCAGAGACAGTATAGCTACACCTCTACGTTAGTGACATATATTTGATGGCCTGGTGGCTGGCTTTCTAGCTAGCTAACATCACCTCTTTTTTTTTCTGTCCCTGTCAAATGCCAGCTGACAGCCATACAGGCTACAGTTAACTAGAATAGAATAGAACAGAACAGAATAGAGTGTGCACTTCTAACCTATGTCTGGTTTTGGGAGAGGGAGGGAGTGTAGGCCAGGGGAGAAGGTAGAGCCTAAATATATGTCTGGGTCAATAGATGGATAAACCTCTTTCTTGAATAAGTACACAGAGAGACCCCACTGATTCTGATTATAGTGGTTTAGCTGGTTGACATAATAAACTCCACTCGGATTACATACAAGTCTTGTTTGTCTGTAATAATGCAGTTATGACACGTATTCATGTTGTATTTATGCTGCTGGATGCAAGACCCTGTGCTCGGTACTATCACAAGAAATATGGACGCTCTAGTCTAGTGCACTGACTGACTTCATAAAAACACTAGAATTCTAATCTACCTGCTACTACAAAGAAAGACTGAGCGAATAGAGCTTCACAGAAATGGCATCATCCCTAGAATCTATAGAATCCCCACTGATGTCATCCTAATATTCCCTTCTCTGCCTCCTTGCTGACCATAGTGGAATATAGAGATAGAGGAGCAGCCATTTGCTATCACACAATCTCAACGGTCTCTATCTCTCTGATAAAGAGCTGCAGGGCTATAGTGGAGAATGAAGAGAGAGAGTAGAAATAAGAGGATGAATGTATCCTACACACACGGCTCCATCTCTCCATCCCTCCCCATCTGTCTAAAGCAGCCCCACATTTTTAGACTGGGTCAGTTATTGTCAAGTGCAAGGCTTTTGACAGTGCAATGAATGAGAGTGATGGGGTACATGGGCTGTGGTGGGGGAGGAGGGGGAATGTGCTGAAACAGATGAAACCGAGCAACGTAGTGTGTGCTGCAGACAACGGAAAACGGTGGTAAATGACATAAAACACATATGTGCTCATTAAGCTCTAAAACAGGATGAATCACTAGGGGGGCTACATTGTAGTGTCCCCACCTCCACAGTTGGGGGTGGTGAGTTAATCACTATGCTGCTGGGGCTAAATATCTGAATGAATGAGATCGGTAGCAACAAACGCCTCTGGAGCTTTAAGAATGGGAGGGAGAGGCGGAAGGAAGGAATCGGGGAGAATGAGAATGAGAATGGCCGCAAAGTTTTTTTTTAAATCAATGGCAACGCTCTCTAACCTCTAGCTCACAGTCATCGATAACCTAATTGTGTTTGTTAGGCTATTCATCATTATGCTCAATTCTATGTGGACATAATTGATAGCCTATGTTGCACAGGAGTGCAAGTGATTTCATTTGCGACCCAGAAGCCTTTTCAGAGTGAATCTCTTCTGCCGTGAACAATGTTGTTTAGATTTGTGCCCAGGGTTAAATGGCTTGTTAGCTACTGTTGGCTTTAGCCTCACAGAGCTAAGAAGGCTTACTAGACCACGCATGGAAAAACACAGTAGTGGAAAGATAGAAAAAAAGAGTGCATACGCTCTCTAGTATCACGCATGAGTGTGTGATCTGTGATGCATGTGTTGCACTCCACAGTTGATCTAATGATGGCAGCCCTCCAAATGGCATCCTATTCCCTACATAGTGCACTACTTTTGACCAGAGTCCTATGGTGAATAGGGTGCCATTTGGGATGTGTCTGTGGTGACTGAGGTCTGCAGAGTGGAAGATCTGAGAGGATGGGGAACTCCCTTTGTGTGTGGAACATAACCCACCTGGGTTGTGTTCAGTAGGGCGCACTGTAGGGAAACGTTTTGAAACGAAAATGAGTGTTTGTTATTGGACAAGTACAAGTAGTCCCTCCTTGTTTTAGTCACTTGTCTTCCGTTTCATGCCTAATGAACATGACCCTGGTTGTTTGTACTGTAGTATCTTGGGGGACAGATGTATCTGAGCTGTACACACAGCATGTTAATCCAGTGCTGGAGTGGGTGGGAGTGTTTCAGGAGCCACGGTTTGATAAAACGATTATGTCCCTTAGCTGTCATAACAGCTTATTGTACACAGATGCTTTGAAGAATGAATGTAGCCTAAGTACATTAAGGGATTTCTGTTTTATAACCCATAGTGATTACTGTATCAGATAGGTAATGCTGCCCTGTCGTACTTGGTGTGAAAATACTTAGACAATGGTAGGCCAACATATCACCTGATGGAAATGTAAAACAATGTTTAGCCTAATTTATTTAGGGGTTAGGCTACTAGCTTCGGTCTAGGGCCTAGGGGTTGCATTGGGATTCAAGGTAGGCTAGCTCCTCTGCATTTGGCGTGGTGTCGGTCTGGTCTCTCCATCCAGCTCCAGTAATCCAGAGCTGTGGCTCTATTACTGAAAGGTCACTCAGCCCCTGAGACTCAGCCTATGATTTGGACTCTGTTATGGTGGGTGGGTGGTGGTGTTGGCAGGCGAGCTAGGTTGGAAGTGGGTTGCTCAGCTCTTTTAGGTTACACTGACACACAGTCTATCTGCTCCCATCCCTCAAGTTCATGGGTATTAGATGGACCCACCCCCCCACTCAAGGCAAGCTGCCATGGCCATTCACTGCCAACTCCTGTGTGGTTGTCCTGCATGCTATAGGGACAGAAAGTGCAGTAAACAAACACAGTGACAGACAGTAAAGGTCAAAGTAGGTATTTATGGATCAGTATGTTTATAGGGATTCTACTGTGACTGTTCCTTGTGTTGACATTTGCATACTGTTTGTGATTATTTTGTGACTGCAACTTTGTTTAAAGGAGGGCTCTACGTTGTAAATAACCTTAGTCTTAACCTGAGACTCATTGGGACATTTGCCTTTTTTCTGTAGGTAAGCGATAGTAAACCAAAACAGTCATGTCCTGAATAGACGAATAGATAATAAGATATGGTTCAGGCCAGGACAGCTCCACTCCCTAGATATTGATTATTTCATTCAAGAATTCAAGACAATTTATAACACGGAAAACATAGACAAAGCGCATGTGAACTGTTAAAAACAAGTTAAAAATAATGGCAATGATAAACATTATAGAATAATAGCCTAGTAGGTTTTGAAGCGTATGATCCCTGATCCCCCTGCTTTAACCTCTCTCTAACTGTGAGAAGATGAGACCCGTGACAGGGTATGACCCATGTGAGTTCTAGAGACGGGGCCAGTGTGACAACACCGTACAGCGCCTCAGCATGTCTTTGTGTGTTGCACTGTGACATTCACAGGAACACCATTGTCACTGACAAAAGCTCTGCTGCTGGTGTGGCCATGGTTTATTTCGGGACCTTTCTGTGTGCTGTCAATGGATGATGTCATGCAGGAAAAAGGTCAAAGGTGATATAGCCTATCCAGGTTGTTGTAAAACTCTTTCTATGTTTCTGCAGTAAATGTTCTCCCTAATATTTGATATGACTATGAAATATGATTTTTATATGTATTTATCACTCTTCCCCCTGTTATTACAACTTTATAACTCAGCATTAGGCCTGACAGCATCCATCTGTGTGTGTGTGGTGTGTGTGTGTGTGTGGTGTGTGTGTGTATGGACTCTGGTGGGGACGTGAAGACTGCTAACCCTCCTGGGGAAGTCCCCTATAGTGTGTGTAGCTCTCTTCCTCCCAGCGGTGGTGAACTGGGTCATGCCTCACTGAATCACTGAATCCTTTCATTGTACTGCAGCCTGACTGTAAGACCATGGACCGTAAAGGATCAAGGGCAATGGATCTGATAGGGATCTCTTTCTAGAAATGCTATAATGACGTATGACATCATCAGCATCAGTCACAGATTTAAGGAGTGCGTTGTCTTTATTCTTTTTTACTTGACTCAAATATGCCGTTGCCGACTGCTTTAAATAAAAATGAAGACAAGGCTAGCCATTCTCCATTCCATAATGCAATGTAATGTATTTAAATGCAGTATAATATAAGGTCCCTAACCCTGCTGTTTTGTTTCTCTGTGTTGCAGACCCAGTGTGGACAGTAATGACCTCACGCTCCCGGTTGCCAGCTGGCAGTAACCACAATGTCCGAGCATCGGAGCTGGCACAAGACAGGCAGCACACAGAGGTGGTCTGTAATGTTCTTCTGCTGGATAACACAATTCAAGCCTTCAAAGTTAACGTACGTACTGTACTATACTAACCCCAGCACCTACACTGACTGTACAGCCCTACATATCACCATAGAGAATGACTGAGTTAGGGCCTTCTCTCAAGACTAGTTGTCTATCAAGACTAGTTGTCTATCAATAGGCTACACAGTAACCAAGTAGGCCTATAAAGATACATTAGACTTTGTTTCAAGGGCAATTCTGCCACTTTTCAACCTCATATTCATTACCTCCAGCACCATACAGTTTCTAAATATGTGAAAACGGCACGTTTCTATGATCTGTGGTTAAAAAGATAAGAAAGGTCCTAAAAAATGCTTCTCTGTGACATCACAGGGTAGGATTAAAACGAAGAAAAACAGAGGGAGGGTGTTTTCTTGCTCCCCACAAATCTTATAGTGTTTGAAAATGATGTCATTGGGTAGAACCTTTTAACTTTATATATTTTTCTACAAAATGTAGAAAGGCACCATTTTCACATATGTATACACTGGTATTGTGCTGGAGATAATGCAAATGAGGTTGAAAAGTGGTGGAGTTGCCCTTTAAAGTACAGATGCATTGCAGTAGTAGGGACCGAAGGAGCCTGGGTAATTTTAGATATCTGTCATTAATAGCAGCATAGCAGAGACATAGCAGAATGTTTGGCATTTTGGTTTAAAAGGAGTCTCCGGGGGTTACTAGCCAATGGAGTAAACACTTACACCAGGACTGAACTGCACACATCACAATGGCTTTTCCGAGCCAAGTGTGGGGGCTATCTGGCCCGTGTGGTGTACCGTGGGTAAGGGGGGCAGAGAGGAACAATGTTAGTGCAGTCCCCTCTGTGAGGTACTCTTAATTACAACACACACACAGCACCTCAGTCTAACCCCCGAGCATCTCTGTTGCCCCGATACTCTTTGTTCTGTTCTGGGGCAAATAAATCTGCTCAGCTACTGCCCTCTAATCCCCTGGTCATGAATTAAGATGAGTCCATTTCTGGGACTACAGAGCTGCCATTATGGAGTCCTTTGTCTTTACTAGTGCCATGCGGGGGTAAACCAGGTCAATGCTTCACTGCCAGTCAGGATTAGGTGAATACAGGCCTATATCTCGGGTTGTGTGCATCACGTTTGTGTGCATATGTGTTTCATATGCTTTGTTGGCGTTGATGTCGGTTCTATCCTCTGGGAACCATCCAGTGTGCACAGACACATCATGTACCCACAGGGGAAGTCAGTACTGAATGACAACTGACAGCTCCATCATCATGTCCTCTGGCATTCTACTGCCACGCGTGCACCACCTCCAATACTTGCACTGCACTGGGAATCTACAAGAAGGCTTCTAACAGGCGTCTGTTTAACTTCTAGAGCTGTAGAGCTTCATTGTTCCAGTTTTCATCTCCTGCCTTTAAAGCCCCTCGTTAGCTGGTAGTTTGATTCCCAACGTGGCTGCTGTGCATTAGCCTAGTGGCTGGAGAGAGTATGACTTGATTGCTGCTGACCACTATGGTTAAAGCTAATCTCCAGGTTGACGCACAGCACTCTGATTTAACCCGTTGGTTCCACATAGACTTGTGTGTGGGGTTTAGGGCTGTTGCGGTTACCGTATTACCGCCACACCGGCAGTCATGAGTCATGACCGCAGTAAAATTCCACGTGACTCGTAATCTCCTCTTATGCACTCTGGACATGTTGTGGTGGTGCCCAACTCGCTAACGATCAGGTCGCTAATGGCCTGGTACTCAGGGCTCTGTTGTCCCTCTAACCACTCTCACATCAATGCAAATGCAATCAAAAATCACATCAAACACTTTTCATCAAAACAATATCATGCTTTTAAAACTCACATCGCTGTGATGATCAATTTGAAGAAAGAAGTTCAACAGCAGGTTGAAACTGAGTGGAAAACATGGCCATTGTGGATGTTGTTTCAAAGACTAAAACAAAGAAATGGACAGCGCTTTCTAAGGTGATGATTAATTCATATTACGCATAGCAAATAAACAAAACTGATTTAAGATGTCTTTGGTACATAATTGATCTAGCCTATACTCCATAATTAAACACATTCGAGTAAACGCCTTTGAGTGTGGACTGTATTATTTTGCATACTGGATGGACTGGTTACCTTATGCTACGCTCCAAAATGTCTATCCACGGGTCTGGGAGAGAACTTATAACCCTGGGCGATGCTGTTGGTTCATTGATTGTGCAGGGCTGCTTACGGTTAGCCTACAATTATAGTGAATTAGATTTTGAATGGCCTAGTAATAGTGCTTTTTAAAATGTGTTTTTATTAATTGGGTGACACATGACCTTTTGCTACAGAATATCTCACAACTGTGTATTTCCGTCTCCTCCACTCTCTCCTTTATTACTTTCTTCAGCACACAGAGGGGCTGTCAACAATTTAGTGAAATATGTTTCATATTGATGTTCCTGAACAGATTTCACTTGGTTTCTTGGGTAGTGGCAGGAACAGGGTTTGAGAGCCCATGGCATACAGAGTTTGGGTGGAATATAACCATCTCGCAGCGAGAGCATGCGCTTCAAACAGTGGTTGATGCGTGGAGTGAAATAAGTGTTCTATTTATTTCTCATCTGCTCATATTAAGCACAGCTCCGCTATAAAACCGAGTAACCTATTCGCGTGCATACGGATGTCTTTTTTTCCCCTGCCCCTGTCCCTGCCCAGTTGATAATGGGCCAATCTAAATCCAAACTAATTTTACATATTAGTAAAGACAAGATTACATTGAAAATAGTCTGATGGGTGAAAATAGGATCACTTGATGAGAGAACAGCTGTGCAGCCTGAGGCAAGGAACAGAGCGCAAGCTTTTTTTAGCGACTTTCTCAAATCATCAATAGCCTATAGTGGCATCATGCAGCCCATATATGTTTTGATTTCTAAGGCATTCTAAGGTTTGTATCATTCACAACTAAAGTTGCCAAATAACTCTACATTTAGCGTATATTATCACTTTTACACTCAACATAGCGCACTCGCTCCGTAATGGGAAAAATATCCTTTCTATTTTATTCAGCTAAAGTTCAATTACATCCTTTTTACTATTGCACGACAATAACCGGCTGACAAAATGTCATGACTGCCACAGCCCTAGTGGTGTTTACTTATTTATAAAGATACTTAATTATTTCCGTTTTTATTAATTTCCTCTACATTATTGATCACCTAATGTCAGTGACACAGTCAAACACAGTCATGAAAGTACATCTGTTTCAGTGCATGGGGGTCATAGTGAAGCTCCATGGAAATCACTGTTTCAATGAAACATACCAGTCAACTGGTTGGTCCGGCTTCTTTACATTACTGAGAGATTGGCGTATGTAGTTAGGTGATTGAAACATGCTTTTTCTGCTTTCCTGCTTTCCTGCCTGGTTGGCATTACAAGGTACACTGGGGATTTAATGGCAGGATATGATTGTGGAGCCTCAGTTGAGATTGAGAAGTATGGTGTTCCTCAAGGCTCAATGTTCGGACCAATGGTCTTCCTACCACTAGTAGCCTAGTGGGTAGCCTATATGACATTGGCCAATCAAATCAGGCAAAGAGAAGTCACTGTGTGTAGTATAGTTTGTGTTCCTTCCTTCTCCCATCTCAATAATACATGGTCTGGTTCTGTGTTCCAGAAGCCTGTGGTTGCACATTGCCCTGACACTTCTAGAAAGCAGGCTGTGAGGCCTTGTTATGAAAAGCTTACAATGCCCAACCTCCAGTTAGAAATCCAGTAGGCTAAGCATTACACATACTTGTGTGATAGTTTTGCAATAACCCTCTATCAATTAAGTATTTTTAGGCTACTCTGTATTGGAGGTGTCAATCGCTTTATGGCCAACACACTTCCCAGTCCTACGTTGCTTCAGTGATCTGTATTATGAGATAGCCATATGTCTGTCTGGTTTCTCTCCTTGCAGAAGCACGATCAAGGACAGGTCCTGCTGGATGTAGTGTTCAAACACCTGGAGCTGACGGAGAGAGACTACTTCGGCCTAGAGCTGGCCGACGACTCCTCAGACAGTCAGGTGAGGCATCTTATCAGAACCCAGAACCAAATCTTGCCTACGCTAGGTAACTAGCTAGCTCCTCGATTTACTCGTTTATTTGAACAGTCTGTCACGAGATTAGGTGAGGCCTTGAGATTGTGCATGTTAGACTACATTGCAGTCGGACGGCGCAGAATCACTGATCTACAAATCAACTGGCTTCCGAAATTACTAATTATTATGTGATCAGGATTAGTGGATCTACGCAGGGCCTTGCTCTGGCTGATCCCCTCAAACACGCTGATTGGCAGCATAGCAGCATCTCATGAATAGGCTCTCTCCAGCCCTGTCAGCAAACTGTGGCGTTTCTACAGCAAACGGATTGAGATGCTAAGAAGATTATGGGTCATGATCCGCAAACAATAGAGTTGAAACAGCGGCTAGAATAGTATGTAGAGGCTACCGATTTGTGTTTCTGAAAGTTCACAAATAACAATGCAATTATTCAGTTGTGACTGCTGAAATTCAGACTTTTATACAATGTATATTTTTGATGATGCTGTCTCGCAAAACCGTTACGAGTTCTATTCTAAACTTGCTCTAATGTTATGAGTAGAAATGTATCTTCCATTTTGTATGGCCTATTTTCCCTCTTGTCCCCTACTGTGTCTGAGGTTGTCTTCATCCATATTTTACAGAGGTGGCTGGATCCAACCAAACCGATTAGAAAGCAATTAAAAAGTATGTTTGATACATTTGGAATATTCTCTAGTATTTTGAATATTATATTTATAGCTAGTTTTAGTTCCATTAATCTGCTTGTTTGTTTTTACTTCAGGGGGGTCTGCACACAGTTTGAACTTTAGGGTTAAATTCTTTGTAACCGACCCCAATAAACTTCAGGAGGAGTATACACGGTAAGTGCTTAATGGTGTGACAGAAAATGTAAATGTAAATAAAAAGGCAATACACTATAGGCCTTCCTCTATGCTATCTAGGCTATTCTCCATACAGTTTGATTATAAGTGGACTTAAAAGCCTATATTGATCTTGTTGTTCTGGGTCCCCTTTAGGTACCAGTACTTTTTGCAGATTAAACAGGACATACTTAGTGGAAGGTGAGTGTGAATTTGATAAACACACAGCTCCTTATTTGATTGGTTTATTCAAACGTTTTAATAATCTTCTTGTGATGAATTTGAGTAATAACAGAATCCTCGACTTGCAGGCTGCCGTGTCCATACACCACAGCCGCTCTTCTTGCTTCATACGCTGTTCAATGTAAGTACTTAAATAATTCCTCTTAGCTATTCAACTATACTACTGACCTATGGTCTTATACATTCTGCCTCAAACCTAGTAACTAACTGAATGAATGAATGATAGAACATGTTCAGTAGTGTATGTTCTCTGTTTCCCTCCAATATCCACCATGTGATTTCAAGCGTTGAGAGTATGGGGGATCAGAGTATTACAGTAGCTTGGAAACCCCAGACCAAAACACAACCATAATACTACTTCATACTGTACTTGGCTTGTAATGAGGCTGCTTTCATGTAGCCTGGCTGCTGCGGGTCCTTGTTTACTCATTGACCCCAATACGCTGCTGAGAGGGAGGAGGAGCAGCACAATCACCACAACCAGGCTGGCAGAAGGGCAGAAGAACACTGCCCATTGGTTGTTAGCTTAATAGGCTGGCTGACTGGATGGCTGGGATAACTGGCTGGCTGGCTGACTGGCTGGCTCCCTCGTGGGGTTGTAGTAAACGTATCATGCTATGTGGGAGGTATAGAGGTCGCAGGAGGAAATGGAAAGTGGCCATGGTGGTCTCACCGAAATAACTGTAATAACAATAATAGCATGGAGGGTATTTCACATGTGCCAGTCTGTCTGTCAGTCACAATTCTGACCAGGATAGTTAGTGTATATTGGGCTATTACTGTCCATTTTCCCCATTGTTTTCACATACTGATGTAGTTTCTATTAAAATGAAAGAGCAAGGCTCTTTATTAATTGATTCACATTATTGAGCTACATATTTTTCTTAAAGTGCTTTCGGAAACGGATGCACTTAACCCCCAACTTCCTCATGTCTGCTCCCTTTTCATTACGGAAGACAGAGTTTGTGTCCCAAATGGCACCCTGTTCCATATATAGTGCACTATTTTTGACCAGAGCCCTATGAGCTAAGTAGTGCACTATAAAGGGAATAGGGTACCATTTGGGATGCAGGCAGACTGTTTATACAGTATGGAAACACTGAGACACTCAGCAGGAGGACTCGTCTCTCTGTCTCTCTTTTCAAAACATTGACAAAAAAAGGCAAGTGTTTGGCTCCTCTCAAGCTGCAAAAGTCCTGCTTCTTTCCGTTTGCACACAAAGGAGAAGTTTGACCAGAAAATGAGTGAATGAATGGGAGCTGTACAGGAGGAAGAGAAGGAGAGGCGTGAAGGCCTCATTGTGCTCTGTGTCACACACACACACACACACACACACACTTACACACTCACACACTGTGTGCTTTGTGTTGTGTTGCAGCTGAGCTAGGGGACTACAGTCACGACGAGAACTTGCCCGGCTACCTCTCCGAATACTCTTTCATCCCCAATGCACCACAAGACTTTGAGAACGAGATTGCCAAACAGCATCAGCAACGCAAGTAAGATGCAATCTCTCAACTGATATTGTGTGAGTGTGTGGATACATCGGAGTAAAACAGGAAATGCACAAAAAAGATCAAGTAACTTCTAGATTAAACAGGAATGGACTGCTCATTCACTGCAGCTGAGGCTGAGGCGGCTCAGACCTTGTGCCCAGGTCAGAACAAGGGCTGTCATTGTTTAGCCTCTCACAGAGATGGTAGGGTGGCCTACTCTGCTCTCTGAATGGCCTGTGTGGAGCCAACTAAGGTCTCTCTCTCTCTTGCTCTCTCTCCCTATCTCACACTCTCTCTGTCTTTCTTTTCAGGGGACTGTCTCCTGCCCAGTCAGAGTTCAACTATCTAAACACAGCACGGACACTAGAGCTCTATGGAGTCCAATTGCACTATGCAAGGGTAAGTGTTCAGGTGTGCAATGGAGTGATGCATGCCTACTATGCTTCCCAATTAACCTTCTTCAATGTGGTTTCATTAGACAGTGTGGTGGTTAGCACCCTCCTCCATTGCCCAACTATTGGGTTTCTGTTAAGTAGATCCCATCCATAGGAAGTCAGAAAGCTGGGCACTTTTCAAACCTCCGTGTCCCCTTTTTCCCTCCTCCGTTACAGGATCAAAGCAACACTGAGATTTTAATCGGAGTGATGTCAACTGGGATTGTCATCTATAAGAACAGGGTACGAATCAACTGCTTTCCATGGTGAGTCAAATCAATTGAGTATGTTTCCACATTCAGCCACGGTCTCCATATAGGGGAGCCATTGGATGGGACACACAGAACCTAAAGAGTATTATAAACTGGGTGGTTCGAGCCCTTAATGCTGATTGGCTGACAGCTGTGGTATATCAGACCGTATACCACAGGTATGACAAAATATGTATTTTTACTGCTCTAATTACGTTGGTAACCAGTTTATAATAGCAATAAGGTACCTCGGGGGTTTGTGGTATATGGCCAATATACCACGGCTAAGGGCTGGTTTGAGGCACTCCATGTTGCATCGTGCAGAACAGCCCTTAGCCGTGGTATATTGGCCATATACCACACCTCCTCTGGCCTTATTGCTTAAGTAACAAACAGTAGTAGCAAACGTAGCATGAAAGCGATAATGAATCAATAGCGTTTTACGATGCTCTACTCCTTTCCATGGTCCAGATTCAGCCACAACTTCTATTGAGGCTAACTCTACTGTAAAGTGACAACATGAGCCCTCTCCCCACTGTTTGATCTTGCCCTACTCCCTTTGATGGTACAGTACAGTGAGAGTTTATCTTCATGAAAAGAGACTTCTGAAGAAATGAGTAATAGTGTAATTGTGTCAGGTTGTGACAATGCCGTCTATATTTAGATTCTCTCTCTGAGTCATGCTTTAAGGAACCAGGGAAATAGGCCAGCAGGCAGAATGGAACTATAGAACACTGAACATAGAACACTGAAAATGATTGGTTTCTGATGAAAGAATGGCGGAGATTCTTATGGATGATAACATGGGTGGCAAAGAGGAATATGTATTCTATACGCTTATCCAGTGGCTTCAGAACACTGGATATGGTCTCTGTTATCTATGAAATAAAGGAGAGATTCCTTCCTATGGGTGATAATAGCTTCTCTTTCTTTCTTTCTTTCTTTCTTTCTTTCTTTCTTTCTTTCAGGCTACAGATTGTAAAGATCTCGTTTAAATGTAGACAATTTTTTATTCAACTCAGAAGAGAATTGGTAAGTATGTCCTGATTTCAACTGTGATTACATCCCTACTATTGTGAGAGCTCAAATTCTCTCTCATCATTATTCATATTGGAGAATACATAATGCACCTTGTGTGTGCTAGGCTGGTCATATGAAACTAAATCTAAAATCATTTGATCCCAACTAGGGCTTCTAGTAGTGGAAGACACACAAAAACACTTTAAAAGCTGTTGTACAGTACTTAACATCTAGATTAAATGATGTCATGCGCTATAATTCATGTATCCGAGTAGAGAAGTACTACAGAAAACCATAGTGTCTAGCCTAGAAGAAGCTATCTCATGGCCGCTATGCAAGTCGAAGGGTGATTTCTTCCTCTGTATCCATGTTCTTTTAGGTAGATCTGTGTGACATCAGTTGATCATATGTGATAATCACACACACCGACTGTGCCATGCTTCATGCTGTACTGTACGCCTAAGTGTGCTGAGCCCACCACTGACCTCTCTCTCTCTCCCTCCCTCCCTCGCCCTCTCTCTCTCTCCCTCCCTCCCTCGCCCTCTCTCTCCCTCCCTCCCTCCCTCCCTCGCCCTCTCTCTCGTCCTCTCCCTCGCCCTCTCTCTTCCTCCCTCCCTCCCTCGCCCTCTCTCTCTCTGTCTCTCTCTCTCTCTCTCCCTTCCTCCCTCGCCCTCTCTCCCTCGCCCTCGCCCTCTCTCTTCCTCCCTCCCTCCCTCGCCCTCTCTCTCTCTGTCTCTCTCTGTCTCTCTCTCTCTCCCTTCCTCCCTCGCCCTCTCTCCCTCCCTCCCTCGCCCTCTCTCTCTCTCCCTCCCTCCCTCTCCAGAATGAGAGCCGCGAGGCGCTGTTAACCTTTAACATGGTGAACTACCGAGCCTGTAAGAACCTATGGAAGGCCTGTGTAGAGTACCACACCTTCTTCAGACTGGACCGACCCTTACCACCACAGAAGAACTTCTTTGCACATGTCTTCCAACTGGGCTCCAAGTACCGCTACTGGTGAGTAGGCCAGGGGAATGTGTCATTGTGTCCCAAATTACACCCTATCCCTTATATTGTGCACTACTTTTGACCAGGCCCTGTTTTGGACTCTGCCTGGAAGTGCATAGTCTCTGGTGCATATTAATATGTGTTTTGAAAGAGAGTCCGTGATCAAGTTGTGATCCCAGCAGGCAGAACTGGCTGTAATGATGGCATTTCAACCCATTTTTCCCGCAAAGATTATGTTTGTTTGTCAATGTTTACATGAGTCTTGTCAATTATAGTGTGTGTAACTGTATAGCTACTGTCTAAAGGTGTGTAAACCTCACAAGAGAAAACAGTACAAAAAAAGGGTTCTGTGGTTGTCCCCATAGGAGAACCCTTTTTGGTTCCAGGTAGAACCCTCTGTGGAAAGGGTTCTACATGAAACCCTAAAAGTTTCTACCTGGAACCAAAAGGGTTTCTTCAAAGGGTTTTCCTATGGGGAAAGCCGAAGAACCCTTTTTGGTTCTAGATAGCACCTTTTTTTCTAAGAGTGTAGGCTACACATTACCTAATCCTTTCAATTTCCCCTGACTCACTCAGTTCAGATCCAGTCCTTCCTAATTCGTGTTACCCTCAGGATAACACATCATTTTGTTGAAGCATATTTACATTTTTGGACCAATCATGACGGTGCCATTTGACCTATTGTGCTGCGTATCACAGAAATCGTGTGGGCTGGTTTGCATAACACAGGAATATGTTTACTGTGCCTCCTACAACTGCCAGTAGAGACCCAAAGCTCCAGTCCTCTCA